>NC_136987.1:12519190-12609190 GCF_032717465.1 Coenobita brevimanus | reverse complement strand
GCAGTCTGGCCGAACAGCCTTGAGTCCCTAAGGAAGGCCACGGCCGAGACCGAGCTTTCCCACAGAGCTCTCAAGGAGTGTATGTAGTGTTGCTGGCGCAGGCGATTTTGTGCAATGCAGTCCTCCATACTTTGTTTACTAATATGAGGTGCTGTGTTGCATCCTGGTCAGGCATCAGTGATGGAGTCATCCAGCCTCTTCTAATAACTTAAGATGGCTGGATGATTCCCACATCTCAGCCTGGGTAGGTGGACTCTGTCCTCACAAGGGAGGTAGGATTCAGAAGGGTGATTATCGGAAGATCATGCATGCAGCTGTGTGTTGTCTTTGAGTGACTGCATGGGGCGGACAATGATTTGAGCATGGAAATGCTTCTGGAAGCTGGTTTGAGGAGGGCGATTGGGGGAGAGATGATAGTATTTGTGTATGATATTGTGTGCTAGGTGTTGTTTTGTCGTTCCTTGGTGTGTGTGGATGTGCTGCCATGTAGTGCAGTGGATGGTGTGGATTTGTGGTGGCTGTGGCAAGAATTTGTGTGCCAATCATTTCTACAGTAGATGATTCTTGACTTTGAGAATTTTGGTTTCTTGGTTTAGGTGGACTGTGGGTGTAGTAGCTGTGCAGAGTGCGATTATTTTTAGTGCCTTGTTCTGTATGGTCTGTACAGTATTGTAGTATATTTTAGTGAGGTTAGAAGCTCAAACAGGGCGTGCATAATTCATCGCTGAACATATGTATTGTTTGTATACTGTGGTGGTGGTTTCACTATTGTGTCCAAATGTTGTATGGGCAAATGACCTTAGGGCGTTGTGTCTTGGTGTTAACTTATTTTTAATGTTTGTGATGTGTTGTTTAAATAACATTGATGTGTTGTATGTTACCCCAAGGATTTTAGGTGTGCATGTGTGATAGGGGAGTGTTGTTTATGGTGAGGTGTGGAATGTATCTATGTTATGCTATCCAGTTTGTGTGAAAGGTTACTGTAGATTTGGCTGGGGCTATTGTGAGTCTGTTTGTGGTGAGCCATTCGAGTAGTGTGTTTAAGTAAGGTTGGAGGATGTGTGCGGCTATGTTTGCTTTTTGATGTGTACATGTAAGTGTTATGTCGTCTGCATAGGAAGGTATCTGCATTTGTGGTGTATGGGGTGTGGGTATGTCGTGCACGTGTAGGTTAAAGAGTGTAGGGAACCAAACACGTCCTTGGGGGACGCTGTTTGTGAAGTTTCTGATGGTCGATGACTGACTAGCAAATGTTACATGTGCACATCTACCTGCTAAATAGTTTGCCAGCCATCTTTTTGTGTTATTGTGCATATTTGTGCTGAATATTTTGTTTGTGAAGTTGGGGCAGGGGATGGCATTAAAGCTTTGCTCGTGTCTAGTGTGACCAGGGGTATTCTGTGTGGTGGTGTAGCTGAATTGATGCCATCAAAAACTCTTTGTGTAAGGTCTGTAAGAAATGTTTGCGGAGTGTAGTGGCTAAAACCATGTTGTGATGGGGCTAGGGGGAGGCGAGGTGTTACTAATTGTAATACCAGTTGTTCAGTGACTTTGGAGACGTTGCAGAGGAGTGTGATGGAACGATGTAAGGGAGGTAACGTTGGCTTTTTCTTGGGTTTGGATATGGTGATGATAGTATTATGCTTCCAGATGTTGGGTATTATGTTGTTTGAGTAGCTGCAGTTTGGTATGTTGGTGAGTGCTTGTATGCCTTGTGGTCCAAGGTGTTTAAGGTGTATGTTGCTTATGTTCTGGACCACGGGCAGATGGGTGCTTAACTCATTACTGCCCAGTGTCCTCATGATTAGACGGAGCTGGGCATTCTCAAAAGTTAATAAAGAAGGGAACCCCCGGGTAGGGACCCATGAACTTCACTACTGTGAGCTGACATGCGGAGGGTAGCAGGTTTAGAACCAATCCAGCAAAATCCCTCGCACAGGAACTCTGGGGTCTAATGGGTTAAGCTTGCTAATGATGTGCTTCGTCTGGTTGTAAGTGGAGGGTGCGAAGTTTGGGTCTGTGGGGAACAGTCTCTTGTGTTGGATGACACGTCGGTTGTCGCGATGGGGGTTTAGATGGCTGACGTGTGAAAAGTGATTGATGAGAGTGTATGCTTGTTGTTAGTTTGAGAGTATGATGTCTGTTGTTGTGATGGCAGAATGTGATTGTACAGTGTTGCAGTTCGTGAGTGTGATGCTGTTTAGTGTTTTGTAGCTTTTGCTGGTGTTTGTTTTGTGATCAAGTGTTGGGAGATAATCATTCCAATTTAGTGTTTGCTACTCTGATCTTGTATTGTTTATTTGAGTGTTGATTTCTTGTATTTGTTCTATCTGTCTTGTCTATGGGATGTTGGGGAGTGTTATAGTGTCACGTTGACTGATGAGGCCTTGAATTTCTGGTGTGAAGTTTGAGTTGTGTTTCTTTCGGTTGTCTCTAGGGATGTCTTTTGTCTGCATTTTGAATAATTGTATTGAAAGTGTGCACAGCAGTGTTGATGTTTCTGATGGATGTACTGTTTAATGTTTCAGTGTTGTTCTGTTTCAGTTGTGAAGGCCTCCCAGTTGGCTGTCTTATAGTTAGTGTCTGTTGGTCTGTGGCCAGCTGGGGTGATACTGGTTTGGTAGTGGTGATGATTGGGTGGTGGTTAGTGCCAAGGGTTTTGACCACTCTCCAGGGTGTTGTGGGGGCGAGGTTTGGGGAGCAAAAGGTGGCGTCTGGGGATGATGGCAGGAAGAGGGCTTAGTGTGGGATATGGGTATTTTGATGGAGATCGTTGAGGATGAAAAGATTATATATTTGGGATTGTAGTACCAGCCCTCTGTCTGTGTTAGGGTTATTGACATGCCAGACCGACGCCTTGGCGTTGAAATCACCATCCAGAATGATGTTGGGTATGTTAGTGATGTGGTGTATTTGAGAAGAATAACTGTGTGGTACTGTGGGGGATGATTGGGGGGAATGTATGCATTGACGATTTTATGTGTGATTTGTTGCCAGTGCATATTTTAACTTATTGTATTTTTGTTGTGGTGTTATGCGGGGGGAGAAGTGATTTTGTGTGTGCACTAGTATATGAGAAGTTGATGGATTGGTGTGCCAGAGTGATGGAACCACCGCCACCGCCGTTGGGCTGGTCGTGTCTGATGGTGGTGAAATTATGAAATGTATTTTTTTTTGTTCTGCATAGTTTTGTTTCTTGTACGATGGCAATATATAAGTTTTGTTGTTTGATGAATTGTGTGATTTCTTATTTTTTGGTATTTATGCTATCTATGTTTATTTGAAGAATGTTAGTGTTTTGTGTACTATGTCTGTTGGGTGCTGCAGCACTGGGGGGAGGTGGGGGTCTGGGTGGAGGAGAAAGGGTAGGAGAAGGTTGGGATAAAGATAAGGATTGGGGTGGATTAGACTGGGGTGGAATGGGAGGGATTGAGGGATTTGATGCTGTTGGAAGGATCATTGGGTTAGGCTGAGGTGTGGAGGAAGTAGGAGAGAGGTTGGTGGGGGGTTTAGAGGATGGGGGGAAGGAGCATAAGGAGCCGGTCAAGGTGTTTGTGTAATGTTCTCTGGATGCAATTGTTGTGCAGGTGAAATGGGTCCAGTTCTTGCAAGAATTGCACAGAACTGAGCTCTTTGTCTGTCGACTCAGAGTGATGGGTTTAATGCATGTTGGACATATGGATTTGTTGACGGGTCCTGGATTGCTCTCAGTGTCACCGGCTAGAAGAAGTCTTTGAAAAATAACTGCCAGAAAGTCATTTTTCAACTTAGAAAAAACAGTCTTGTTGTGTTTATTGTGCTGAGAGATGTGGCACTTGCCCAGGCAACCGAAACCACTCCCTTGTTTGTTGAAGTAACCGTTGAGATGGACACTGAGAAGCATATAGAAAGGTGAAGCGTGGAATCATCGGAGTATTAGTGTATAGGGTTAGATGTACAGCTTAGACGGTCATAGGGCAGAGACCTGAGGAACACCACTATTGATAGATCTAGAAGAAAGGTGACCGTCCACAACTGCAGCTATAGAACAACCAGAAAGGAAGCTACAGATGAAGGCACAGATACAAGGATAGAAACTGTAAGAGGGCAGTTTGGAAATATAAGATTTATGCCAGCCTCTATCGAAAGCCCTTGAGATGTCAAGTACAATGGCAAAGCTTCAGCCAAAGTCCTGAAAGGAGGATGACCAGGAGTCTGAAAAGTAGGGATGCTCCTCTGAGGATCTTTTCACCTGAGAAGATCGCCAGAGGAGCATCCCTGTCAGAACCCATACTGACGATCAGAGAGAAGGTTCTACTGTAACAGGAAAAATGCTTTGAAATTTTTTATTAAGAATAGACTCGGAAACTGTTGAGATACAGGATGTTAAACAACTGGGCGATAATTAGAGGGTTGGGAATGGTCACCATTCTTTGGGAAAGGCTGAATGAGAGCCTTCCAGCAAGAAGGGAAGGTACATGCTGACAGATAAAGGCGAAAGAGTTTGCCCAGACAAGGTGTAAGCACAGAAGCATAGTTTTAGAGAACAACAGGAGGGTCCCCATCAGGCCCATATGCCTTATTGGTATTAAGCCCAGTGATGGTAGAAACTACATCAGTTGAAGAAATTTTAATGTCAGCCAAGAGGAAGTCAGAGGGGGGGAGTGATGGAGGAACAGCACCGGAATCATCTGAGGTGAAACTGGAAGAGAAAGTTTAATTGATGAGATATGCTTTATCAAGAGGTAAAATAGCTACAGAGTCATCAGTGTGGAAAAGAGAAGGAAAGGATGATGATGATGTAAAGTTATTAGAAAAGTTTTTGGCAAGGTACCAGAAGGAGCGGGAAGAATTCGAGTTGGAGAGTTCAGAGCATTTAGTATGGATGAAATCATTTTTAGCAGAGCAAAGAACAGACTTAGCACGATTCCGGGCAGAAACGTAAAAAAGATGAGATTCGGGGGTGGATTGGCTCCGGTACCTTTTGTAGGCCTTCTCCTTGTTGTGGATAACAATAGAACAAGCGTTATTAAACGAAGGTTTTTTTGCATTAGTCAAAGGATGCGAAAAACGAATGTATGCTTCTTTGCCCAAGAGAATAACCTCCATAATGTGCATAGCACATCAAATGGCTCTCAGTCATGGAAGCAATAATCATTCCAGTGAAAATCAAAGAAGTACTGTCTGAGAGCCTCCCAGTCAGCAGCTTCAAAGTGCCACAACCGACGGTTCATTGGATGGCTCACAAGCTGTATAGGAGCAACAGGACAGGTTAAGGTGATAAGGTTGTGATCAGAGGAGGCCAACGGAGATGAAAGATTAACAATGTAAGCAGAAATATTAGTTGTAAAGAAGAGGTCAAGTACAGTAGTTTGGAACTCTCTCCATTGTGATCAGGGATATGGGTTGGGTGCTGTACAAGCAGCTCTAGGTCATCAAGAATAGAAAGATGTAGGCTTGTTCACCAGGTGGATCAGTGAATGGAGAGGAGAGCCAAAGTTGGTGATGAACATTGAAATCTCCTAGAACTGGGGTTTCAGAGAATGGCGAAATGGATAGGATATGTTCCATCGTAGAAGTAAGATAGCCGAAGATTTTTTCATAGTCACTAGAATCAGGGGATAAGTAACAGGAAAGCCAAAGCCCGTGAGTTGAGAATTCAGAAGAGTCTAGTTTGTGAACACGATAGCAAGATCGTCGTTGCATACATATACTGTACACAACAGCCACCTTTGGCTTTGAAATGAGTATAAAGAAAGTTGGATGATACAGAGAAGGGTTTGCTGTCGGTTGCCTGAGAAAGCTGAGTCTCAGTTAGGAAGAGAAGGTGAGGTTTAGAGGAGGAGAGGTGGTGCTCAACAGTGAGAAAGCTAGAGGAAAGGCAGAGAATGTTGCAGAAATGACAAAGTGTCACACAGAGGTTCCAGGCATCTCACTGGATCGACCCCGGGAGTGGGATGGATGGTGGGGAATTTGTGCTTTCCACCCCCCTGAGGACTGCGAGTTTTGAATAGGAAGAGTAGTGTGTAATGTGCATGTAGTTTGGCGTTGACAGTTAAGAGAAACTTGTACTGAAAAGTATGCTCGCCTACTCTCTTTGTTACTGAAACACTTAAAAAGTTCAGCAAAGGGGATTAGTCAGGAACTAGTCCCGAGGGTTGATAAAACGGGAGATCCAGCTCTCCCTGTCACTAACTTTCTATCCCCCTTGGGAGTGCTGCCCTGCTCGATTGATGCTTCAGTCCACTCCCTCTAATAAGTATACCGGTATGTACATACACACACACACACACACACACACACACACACACACACACACACACACACATAAATAAATAATCTATCTATCTATCTATCTATATCTATCTATCTATCTATCTGTCTGTCTATATCTATCTATCTATCTATCTGTCTGTCTATATCTATCTATCTATCTATCTATCTGTCTGTCTGTCTATATCTATCTATCTATCTATCTATCTATCTGTCTGTCTATATCTATCTATCTATCTATCTATCTATCTGTAACTTGCTATACTTTGGTGATAGAAACTCCGTGTACAAACAGCTAGATAAGGAGTTTATTACGAGCTCACAACAAAATAGTCTGTCCTTCTTGAATGTCTGCTCTGAACTGACAGTGGCGCCGTCTTCCCAGGCTTCAGGCCCTGGGAAAGCGTGCTAGGTCAGCAAGTTTAGTGGGGGCATGTATGCATTGGGGGGGGACATATATACATCGGGGGTAGACATATTGTGGAGGGGGTACATATCTATCTATCAATTTCTCTCTCTCTCTCTCTCTCTCTCTCTCTCTCTCTCTCTCTCTCTCTCTCTCTCTCTCTCATCATCATCATCATCATCATCATCATCATCATCCGGACCTCCTTTCCCACCCAAGGGTAGGGTGAGGAGTAGCAATGTCCAGACAGCCCAAATTTTGCCCAATCCAATGGGCCACGCTTCCATTCATTCATCATTCAAGCCCCCGGAATCCTGGTTCTATCAGATATGCCAAAAACATTCACCACGTTCGGTAGCTTCATACAATCGTATCCAATAGAGTCAATCCAGACGCTGCCATGTTAAAAAGGGGTGCCAAAATCCCTGATCATGCACTTCTCACAGCATTCATCCGGCCACCTCGATCTCCTGTCAGTTCCCTTGCCTCACCGACTTCCAAACCTCTCTTTCTCACACATTCATCCACCATATCTCTCCACCTTCTTCTTGGCCTACCTCGCCTCCTGCCTTATTTGAATTCGCTCAGATATACCTTTTTCACCACTCTATTGTTATCTATTCTCTCCACGTGACAGTACCATCTCAGTACACTCGCTTCGATTCTGGTGTCCACCAACTTTCTCACTCCGTATCTTTCATAAATCATTTTATTTCGTATCCTACACACCCTCTGTACTCCACATACATTCCTCAGCAGTCATATCTCCACTGCATTTACTTTTGACTTTTCATTTTCATCCCGCACCATAGTCTCACATCCATATGTTAAAGTTGGCACTAACACTCCTTCATGTAAGCCTCGTGGAGCTGCAACACTCAAGCCTCTGTTTCTTATCAAGGCCTTCATTGCACCAACTACTTTTCTTCCTTGTGTCACTCTACTTTCAACTTCTTTTGCACATTTTCCTCTCTTCTCTATCACTGTACCCAAGTATTTGAAATCTCTCACCTGTTCCAGTCTCTTTCCATTCACTGTTACATCGCACTGGGAATCATCTTCTCTCTCAATAACCATCAATTTACTCTTTTCTACAGTTACTCTCAAGGCACGACGCTTATAGACATCAGCAAAACTCTTCACTAGCCTACCAAGTTCCTGTCCGGTACGTCTCTGCATCATCAGCATACAACAAATTGGAGATACTCGGTCCATCCCCATTCATTACCAATGCCATCCCTCTCTCCATTACTTGTGTTTTTACTTTTCTCATCACCCCATCCATATATTTGTTGAACAACCATTGGAACATCACACAACCTTGTCGCACGCTCACACCGATTGTGAACTATTCACTTAGATGCCCATTAACCCTTACACATGCTTCACTACCATCATAAAAACTCTTGACGGCACCTAGCAGCTTACCATCTACACCGTACATGCGCAAAACTTTCCACAATCCTTCTCTGTCCACTTTGTCATATGCTTTTTCCAGATCCATGAATGCCATAATCACCTTATGGTCCTTCTCACAAGCCTTCTCTACTATCTGTCTCACTGCAAATATTTCGTCCACACATCCTCTGCCATTCCTAAAGCCACCCTGTTCATCACTCACTAGGACTTCTGATATCTCTCTTACTTTCTCTATAATATTTCTTCCATATACTTTCCCTACCACACTCAATAAACTTATGCCACGATTTCACTCACCTTTATTTTTGTACAGGGATACAGTCACAGCCTTCTTCCACTCTGCAGGCACAGTTTCATCCATCCATGCCTACTTACATACCTCCAACAAGCACTTCATTCCACTCTCTCCACAACACTTAAGTATCCCTGCATACACTTCATCAACCCCAGTTGCTTTCCCATTTTTCAGCCGAGTGTCACGTCTCCTGGTACTGCATTCCTTCTCTGCACAGTCCCCAAACCAATCATGTTTACAGCCGCTCTGCTCTCTCTATTCCCATTCATCTGGCTTTCAAAATATTCTTTCCATCTGGTCCTTACGTCATCTCCCTGGGTTAATAATCCACTATCTACATCCTTCACACCATCACATTTCTTTCCGCTTTCACTTCTATATTTCCGTACCTCTTTCCAGAATAACTTTCTATTTTCAGACTAGTTTGCATTCATTTTTCCTCCTAGATCATCATTTACCTCCATCTTTTTCCTCTTCACTAGTCTCTTTACATGCTTCTTGCTCTCAGCATATTCAGTTCTTATTTCAACTGAACCTCTGTTCTGTAACCACATTAGCCACTTCTCTCTTCCTTCACCGCTCTCTTTACCTCCTCATCCCACCATGCCGTACCTTTCTTCTTTGTTGTTACTCTTGCCCCACCAAGCACCACTTTAGCATTCCTAACTAAGCAATCCCTATATGCATTCCACAGGCTGTCCAGATCCATTTCATTCCAATTCAGTAATTCTAACTCCTCCTCCTCTACTTTGGTCCTGTAATCATCTGCCATTTCTTTGATCCTCAGCTTTTCAACTTTCAGTCTTTTTCCCTGAGTGCTCCTCTCTCTCCTGATCCACCTCACTCCTCTCAGCTTGATCTTGCATACCACAATATATGATCTGACAGACCTACACATTGTCCTTTCAAGGCCCTCGTATCAGCAACCATTCCCATCATTGACCTCTCTACGAGATGTAATCAATCAGGCTTCTTTCAACACGATCCCCATTCCCCCTATACCATGTATATTTATGTGCATCTGTTTGAAATACTAGCTACAAATGCACAATCTCCTCTCCTGACACATATCCATTAATCTCTTCCCATTATCATTTTCTCCTGGTACTCCATAACAACCCATGATGTCATCTTCAGGACCAGTGCCTACTCTTCCATTCATATCCCCCATTACAGTCACTTTATAGCTCCTGGGCATTTCTCCCACTACTTCACCCAGCTCATCCCCAAACCTGTCTTTATCTCACTCCTGTCCTCACACGGTGCATATGCCACAATTACTGCCACTTAAACCTTCTCAAACTTGAACTTGACATACATACACCTCGAGCTGACACATTTGTAGTCTCTCATTTCACTCTGCCTCACCTCATTCATCAACAAAGCAACTTCTTCCGTGCATCTTCCTCGCCCACTCATTCCCGATCTTACACTATTTCACACCCTACCACTCCTCCACTTCGCACCCTTTCATCTTCGTTTCACACAGTGCCATCACGGCATATCTCGCACTCTTGAACACATTCACCACTTCCATCCTCTTGCTCTCCTTATTCACACCTCTATCATACCACATGGCCACGCGAATCTGCCCATTTGGTTAGGACCCTGGGCAGGTATTGGGCCCTCCGAGGCTCTCTGAAACGACTGCCATAATTAAGTGATTTTGAATAGGGGAATCTGGGGGACACTTAACCTTGCCAGAAACCCCTGTTATATGGTTATCACCCAACGTAGAAAATGTCTTCTTAGGTACAGGAAAATATTTGGCTTGTAACTCAGTGTAGAGATCATATGGCACCTCTACATTGAGTGTGTGGATGATGGGCGCCCCCACCTACCACATATACCACATATACATATACATATATACAGTATATATATATATATATATATATATATATATATATATATATATATATATATATATATATATATATATATATATATATATATATATATATATATATATATATATATATATATATATGTGTGTGTGTGTGTGTGTATGTTTGTGTTCGTAAGTAATATGCAAAGGCAGCGACTTATGCACACACACACACACACACACACACACACACACACACAACAATGGCCATAGACTGCTTTATTTATGCTCAGAACAGTCTGGTCATCATCATCATTTTTCAGCTTAAGAGTATACACAAGACCACATGGATCCATGTAAGATAGAAACGTTGACAAATTGACTACCATTGTATGTCAGCAAGATAGATGAGAAGTTCTTATATCCCGCGCTATGAGAGGTGCTGAGGGCTGAACAAACCATAGCTTTATAGTCATCAAACTGTAGTTAGACATACGCCCACAAATGCGCCGCAGACCATCCATCAAAAAACTAAACTGGTGTAGCTTAGAGGATTTTCTTTTTATAATGAAGGGAGGAAGAAAAAAAATAGAGAAAAAATAAGTCCCTGTGCCTAAAGGCATCCTCCATTCATAAAATTCTTATAACTATTGGATTTAAAATCGAGAGGATTAAATGTATGTGGGAAGCAACTACCAGGAAGTGAATTCCAGAGAGTAGTAGTTCTGGGGATAAATGAATTTTGATAAGCAGAGGTTCTGCATTGTGGGGGAGAGAGTGTGAGTTCATGGGCGCTCCCAGCTGCCCGAGTATTTCACGAGAAAATGTGAAGGGGAGGCACAATTGAAGCCAGTTCGTTAGAGCACTTACGGTAAAAATATCTATAAAATAGTGCTAAAGAAGCAACATCTCTACGTACTGATAACGGAGGAAGGTCCTGCGTTATGGCAGGATTATTGATTAATCTAATGGTTTTATTTTGAATTTTGTCCAACTCCCTCAAGGCAACCGCTCCACATCCACTCCACAGTGGTGAACAGTATTCGATCTGAGAATGCACATGACTTTTGTATATTGTGGCCATCTGCTAGTCAGTGAAGAACTCACGAACTCTGTACATAAGTCCCAGTTTTTTAGAAGCATTTTTAGCAAGGGATTTAACATAGGCTGTCCAGCTTAGGCTGGAGTTTAGAGTAACACCTAGGATATCAATTGTAGTAGATATGGGAATACTGATATCATTTAAAATTATGTGAGAGTCTCAGGGATTCTTTCTGTTGGAGAAATTAATGTATTTAGTTTTCTGAGCATTAAATGAGACCAGCTTTTTTGTCCCCATTAATTAATTTTAGAAAGGTCCTGGTTCAGAGAAATTGCTGTGTTTATTTGGGAATTTAATATATCAAATTGTGTAAAGGAGGTACTAAATGTGAAAGAACTATGAAGGGTCGAGTCATCAGCATAAGAGTGTATTGGGTTGTGCGTGACAGATAGGAGGTCATTTAAATGAATGAGAAAGAGGGTTGGCGCCAAAACTGATCCCTGAGGTACGCCAGCATTTATGGAATGAAACTGAGAATAAATTCCATCTACCATGACCCGTATTTTTCTACTATGAAGGTAAGAAGAAATTAGAGGAACCAGTGATGCAAGGCCATAGTGTGACATCTTAGACAATAAGGCCTGGTGCCATAATCTGTCAAATGCTTTTGAAATATCAAGTGCTACTGTGTGTGGTTCACCATGTTGGTCTATTGTTTTGTTAATCTGATGGGTAAGAAGGCAAGGAATATCTACAGTTGAACGTTCCTGTCTAAATCCATACTGCCGATCATTGATTAATTTATTGATTTCTAGATGCTTGACTATGTGTTTGTTAATTAGTGTCTCAAAAACTTTACCGAGAACGGAAGGTATTGCAATCGGTCTATAGTTTGATGGATCAGAAGTTGCCCCCTTTATAGGAACACGATGGATATTTGCTTCTTTCCAATGGGCTGGAAAAATTGAGGTACGGATGCATAAGCGGAAAAATTTTGCTAATACAGGAGCCAACACTGAGGAGCAATTTTTAAGTTCGGTTGAAGGAATTTCATATGGACCAGTGGCTTTGTCTGCTGATAGATTCTGTAATACGGCTTGTACGTATCTGGTGTGAATCATGAAAGGAGGCATTTAAGGGGAATCAAAATCAAGTACAGGAATATTATGATTTTCTGAATTTAGGGTTGAGTTTGTTGAAAAAATGTCGACAAGAAGGTTGGCTTTTCCGCGTGGGTCACTGACTAGATTTCCATTGGAGACTGTAACGGTGGAATGGAAGAGGTGTAGTGAATTTAGTTTTGAATGAATTAAGGGTTGACCTGAATATTTTGTTATCATTTGGATTGTTTAGTAGTTTGTTAACTTGTCTGTGCAGAAAGTTTGATTTAGAAAGATTGATTATAGATTTGGCAACTTGTAACACATTCCACAGCTACAAGTTCTCTCATTGCCACCACTTGGTCCAAACAACAACGCAAGTAACCTAGTCGCATAGTGGCTAAACATTAAGACACTGCTTCAAAGCACTGCAGAAGAAATACTAGTCTCCACCCGCACTCACACTCACCCCTACACTTCATATAACTCACTCACACGTTCACACTCACACTCACGTCTCATATACCAGGAGACAGATGTGAATCTTAATCCACCTCATCCTGCCACACAAACAAAAACATAGTACCTCGAAACACCTAGTAAGTCTATCTACCTATCTATCTGTTGCCCGACGCCCTAATCCAGCAAAGTGTGGCAGCAGACAAAACGCCTCCAAGTTGCTCTGTCACCCACCATTTGACTGCCCTCCATCAACTGACTCCTTCCTCCCTCATATACCTCTCAACTCCATCCCTCCACCTCATCCTAGGTTTCCCCCTCCCTCTCCCTCCCACCATTTCACTTACATACACCCTCTTATTCAACCATTCATTCTCCATTCTCTCCACATGTCCAAACCACCTCAGTGTATTTCTCCTAACTTTCTCAGTCACATCCACATCCACCCCACAAAGTCCTGTCACTTTTCATTCATCAAACTGTCCCTCCATGACACTCCACATGCTACTCTCAGGTAATGCATTTCCACTGTTCTCACTCTTGTCTTGTTTCCCTCTGGCAAGGTCCACTCCTCGCTTCCATACGTCGGGGTAGGGATCACAATACTATCATGCAGTGACTTCATAACTTCCATACTCACCTTCCTATTTCTGATCACCGCTTTCAGTGAACCAACAACCTTCCTTCTCTGCTGTACCCTTTCACGCACTTCATCCCCCAACTTCGATCCTTACTCATCACGCTACCCAAGTAATTGAATGCACTCACATTCTCCACATCCTTACCATCCATCCTCACTGTGCATTCTGTGACTTCATTCCTCTCGAATGCCATAACTTTACTCTTTACATTAACTTTCAGATTCCCTTTCTTACACATTGTCCCAAATTCATTCACCAAACCTTGCAACTCCCATTCCTCTTCACTCGACAATACTGTATCATCAGTAAACAGCAACACCGGAATCTTCCACACCTTACCCTTATTCATTAGAGCCACCCCCACATCCACTGCCCTACCTTGCATCTCCTTTATAATCCCATCCATGAATATTTTAAACAACTATTGAGACATCGCACAATCCTGTTTCAGTCCCACATTTAGATCAGAAAACTCACTCAGCTCACCATCCACTCGCACTGTAGCCCTAGCTCCCTCATTCATACTCTACACAGCACTGAACAATTTCCCATCCACGCCATATATTCTTAATACCTTCCACATACCTTGCCTACCTACTCTGGCATATGCTTTTTCATGTCCATGAAGGCAGCATACACTTTCATTCCCTTCTCTAGATACTTCTCCACTAAACATCTTAGAACAAATATCTGATCTACACACCCTTTTCCCTTCCTAAATTCCCTTGTTCTTCTCCAACTAGCTCCTCTGTTATATGCCTAACCCACTCAATAAGTATTCTACCATATATTTTTCAAATCACACTAAGAAGGCAAATACCCCTATGGTTACCACACACTTCTCTCTCCCTTTTTCCTTTGTATAGAGGAACAATTATACCTGATTTCCAGTCCTCTGGAACCTTTCCCTCTTCCCAAGCCAATCTACACAACTTCCATATCCACTCCACAACAATCTCACCCCCATACCTCAGCATTTCACCACACACTTCATCAGTTCCTGGGGCCTTTCCCATCTTGATCTTCATTGCATCGACTACTTCAGCCCTACTGATCTCTTCCCCCCTCCTCTCATCTCTTCTTCTCCCAGCCATTCCCCAACCACATACACTCCCACTGCTCTCACTCTCTACATTCAACAGATCCTTAAAGTGCTCCTTCGATCTCCTCATTTTCTCCTTTCCACCAACAATCTATTATTCCCACCCTTCACTCCCCTATTATTTCTCCTTTCAAATTGCTTTACTGTCTTTACCTCCTTCCAAAACAATTTCTTACTCTCCCTTCATTTCACACTCAGATTCCTCCCAAACTCATCCATTCTCTTACTCTCCTTCACCAATCTCTTCACCTCCCTTCTCCTGCTCACATATACCTCTCTCCTCTCTCTCTCATTTTCTCCCCTACCTATACTAGCTAGCCAGTCACTATATGCCTTCTGCTTTTGTTCCACAGCTCGTTTCACCTCATCATTACACCATGCTCTCCCTTGCACACCCCTGCATCTCCTCCTCACTCCACAAACCACCTCGCATGCTGAGCCTATCTCTTCCATGAATATCTCGCATACTTTTTCCACCCCTTCCATCTGCTCTAACTCATACCGTCCCAATCTTTCTTCCAGTATGCTCTTATACTCTGCCATTTTCTCACTCTCTTGCAACTTCACTCTTTTCACAGGAGCTGTTTCTTCCTGTCTTCCCCTTCGTCTCTTCGCCCATTTTCTTTGCAGCCTTACCCTGGCCATCACAAAGTGATGGTCCGAGATTCCATTCCCCCACCCTCTCCACACTCTTGCATCCAACATTTGTCTTCTCATTCGCTCATCCACACACACGTAATCTATCATTGCCTTTCGTTCAACAAGTTCACTGTCCATCCTCCTTATGACTCTCCATGTATACCTGTTGATCATCTTATGCCGGAAGAAGGTGTTGGCTATTGCCAACCCTTTACTAGCACAGATGTCCACCGAAGCGCTACCATTCCCATCTACTTCAGCTGGCACACCCCACTGACCAACAATTCTATCCACACGTACAGTTACTTCCCAACTTTGTCATTTATGTATCTCTCTAGCTCCTCTCAAGCTTATCCATCCATGCTTCTACACTCGCTGAAAACTCATCTTTCACTCTTGCCACTCGGTCCTCTGTCGGCGCATACTCACACACAATCGCCCATGCTTGAATACCTACTTTCATTCTCACCCATACAATCCTTGTACCCACTGTTCCATACTCTCTTATATTCTCCTACCACTTCTTGCTTATCATCAGACATACTCCCTCTCTTGCCCTCTCATTCCCATTAACTCCCGCACATGTTCCTAAACCATACTCCCATTCTCTCACCCATTCACCTTTCCATTTAGTTTCAGTAAATCTACATACATCCACTCTTGCGTCCTTAAGTAATCTGAAGTCTCTCTCTCACTACCACTTCATCATTCACCCCTCTCACATTCCACGTTCCCATCCTTAGAATGTCCTTTGTCCTTTCCTTGGCCGTCAACGTATGGTCCGTCTTGGTCCGAGCAGCTTTGTTCGCTTGTTTAGTTAGTACTTTTTACGGGGTGGGGCACTAACCCACCACCAACCGTTTTAGTCGCCTCATACGACAAGCAGGGATACTGGGGGAGTATTCTTGAGACCCCCCTACCCCCAGGGGATAACCAGTATGTGCTGGAAATTATTTAGGCCATTTGAAAGTCAGTCGTGGAATAATATCAAAATCTGAAATAATACTGAAACTCATAGACTTTGTAGACTCAACCTCATCTGAATATATTTAACGTCAATTGGAATAGAATACTAGAATTGTTCCGACCATGACACGGTTAATGGTACCGGTTTTTGCCCTCTTAGACGCCCATGTTCACTCTCAGTGGGATGAAATTCTCTGCCGTTCGCTAAAATGGAATATCAGAATTTTTCCGACAATGAAAAGGGTAAGGTGCCATTATGAAGAAATTTACTGGCATATATGAGGCGCTTGGAAATTAATTCAGCAGAAGAAAATTCCAGCATTAGGGTGAGCGCACACGCAGGACTGACTTAGGCTTGCGCATGCACTGACACACACACACACACACACACACACACACACACACACACACACACACACACACACACACACACACACAGCATTACACTCTCAAAATGTCACTCTAGTCTCACAAACACTCACACACTCACACACGTTCCATGTCTATGGAGGTAGGAGTGAACCACGCCCCACCTTATTCTCTCATGCTGAAGGGGCACATTAACGTCTGAATGACTCTAGCCTGATCAGCTGAGAGAGAGAGAGAGAGAGAGAGAAATTAAAAATGATGGGCGTGGGAAACGATTGCAGGTATTGTGTGGGATGATACAAAGACGTAACACTCAATACGCAGTCATTGAACCCAGTAATCTATTTTTTACCTTTTCCAGTATGATATTTATTCTGGCCTCTTCAACCTACCTCCAGACTACTTTTTTAAAATACGAAGTGTGTTAGTTGGCTTACTAAAGGGATTAATACATGTTGTATCTAACCCCTACTGTGTTCAGAATCTGGAGATGAAAACAAAAGGTAATGAAAGGAGCTCTTTCTCTCCCCCCCTCCTGTGTGTGTGTGTGTGTGTGTTTGTGTGTGTGTGTGTGTGTGTGTGTGTGTGTTTTGTCATGCTAACCCAACCTGGGTAATGCAATCCCGTGTTATCAATCTTACCACACACACAAAACCAACCATAACACAGTCGTGTTCATGGTTTCACAGCTTGCTGACAGATTAACGTAATGCTGTAAATAGAGAGAGAGAGAGAGAGAGAGAGAGAGAGAGAGAGAGAGAGAGAGAGAGAGAGAGAGAGGGAGGGGACGGATCGTTATTGTTCGGTTAAGAATTGAGAAAGAAGAAAAAGGGGAGAGAGAAATGTATATTGTGGGGAAAAGAATGGAAATGGGTCGATACAGAGATAAACGTTTTAAAGAATGGTGTAGAGGAAGTGTGTAAGAGGAAAACAGTTTATAGAGGCATAATACGTGTGGGTGGAATGAAGTTAGAGATGGAGGAATGAGAAGTTTGTAAAAGTAACGATGAAGGGGGGGTTAAGAGGCTCAAATTATATAAAGTTCATTAATGTATATAGCAGTGTGGCATGCATGCAAGGACAGAAAGAGATCTGTAATGAAGGAAAACAGAACATAAAAGTAGACTGCAAGAACAAAGTAAATCAGTTGATGAAAGTAGTGAGTATAAATCCTGAGTGTCAGGTAACTTCTAAATGAAAAACAGTTTACCAAAATACTGTGGTGTTTAATGAGACAACAGAGCGATAGGTACTTAAAGAAGGAAGGGTACTGATAGATGCTGAAGGAAAACAGATTACAAAATATGGTGGAAAGAAGGATAGAGATGGGTAACGAATAATAACAAGTTACAAAATTTTATTGATGAAAGGATAGAGAGATGTAGATCTAGAGAGAAAATATATTCATAAATTTATATTAGGATGGTGTAGTTTGGATGAAATGGGTTGATGTTCTTAGCCCAGGTTTGTGTGGCTGAACAAATCCGTCGGCCACAGGTATGCAACTGCTTCTGTAAGGACGGCGTGCAGGTACAGTGCTGTCCATTTAACGTAGGGATCCGGCACCCTCTTGTGGTAGGCAGCGCCTCACAAGGGTAGAATTATGGTCCTTCATTCGTCGAGGTGCAGGGAAAATTAATAAATATGAGTAGGCTTTTACTCTGGGTGGACGCCACAGCTGGTCCACCAAGGTTGCACTGCCCCACCACGTGTAGTCTCCTCGTCTGCGCAAAAATGAAATATGTAAAGAGTGACAATTGTTAATGGAAGCATAGTGAATGAAGCATAACGATAAGAGCCAGCAACATATGGCCCTAGGCAAAGCACAGGGGTTTGAGATTAGGCTACCGTAACCCAGAGCACATGAAGACAGATGAGAGGTCAATGGTGACTATACATGATCTAGAAAACTCCATCCAGCTATTGGAAATTCGAATCGTGCTCCTGCTGGTGTGCTTCTAGTCACCCTATGGCACAGTCGTCGCGTAGAGGATAAAATACACTGAAATGCATCATGAAATTGGGTAGAACTGACTGGGATATGCTGAAGTAAAAAGGGGAGGCCAAGTGATGAAAAAGTATCATATATTAATCTCCTCAGTAGTGTGGTTACTTTTAAAAAGGTTATTCTGAATATATTCAGGTGGACAGAATCTTCTATGTAGTAAAACAGTTAACCCTTCAAGTCGAGTACGTCATACCGGTACCAATTTTAACTACCCACTGGCTATTTTATGTAACTTAAGAGACCAACTTTATAGCGTAAACGGAAGTGGAGATCGTATGGAAAAGTTAGCAGCCCTTCTTTAGGACGCAAGTTCAAGTCCAGGCTAAGGATGGGATAAGCTTGATTATTAAAATTTGGTTAAAAACGATCTTACTAATCTTCCACAAGCTCCACTGACACGTCATAAAAAGTCTCCTTTATTACCATCGTATCAGTTCTGGATGAGACAACCCTATCATGTTTTCAACTGGAAGTAGAGTATTTGCTCCGAAGTAGTGACATGAGAAGAACTGTGACTCATAAGGGAACTGCTGCGCTTCAAGAAAAGCATAATCAAATCTATGCCTAGAATCGGACACATAAAAAAGAAGAAAAACATAAAAAAATAAATTATATATCTTACCCAGCAAGTTGGAAAAGTCCCCCCAAATCTGAATAAATACTCTGGATGTAAAGAGACACCAATGAAAATGTTTTCGAAGTAAAGCTGGGAATGAAAATTATATTGAATTCCCCTTAATCACTAAGTCTCTCAAGCTGAAATAAATCGTTTGCAAATACATATCAAATTAATAAATGTCATCGTGGTAGAGTGACTGTCTGTTTAGTTTTTGTGAGTTTTTATGAGACAGATAATATAATTCGTCTTAAGTTGGAATAACATATAGTATTCAACATTCCCGCCCAAAACATTAATCGTAAAAGATTTCATAATTCTTTGTGTACTACGAGTCTTGTGAGCACTTGACGATAACCGACGTAAAATTTAAAGTAGGTAATTCCCAGCTACAGGATAAATACAGCACAAGTAGGAAACTGTTGTGATCTCAGAGAATGTGAAGAGGAAAATGAGTTTAAGTAAAACATAGAGGAGCCGGAACTTCACTTAACCCTCCAGCTCGGGTAAATCAATTTGGAAGATTTGTCTTACTGTTTTCAAACGATTTAACTCCGATTAAGAGACAAGCAAAGTAGTGAAGCTATACCTGCTCTCCTTGTGTTTGTAAATTATTCTCCAAGTTGAGTATCTTTTGGAGGTAGGAAAAATGTAGAAAAAAGAAGAATTTCTTTTCGGCGGAAGAGTTAAAGAAAGGGCACAAAAAGGAAAGGTTGCGGGGTAGAAGACTGTCATATGGAAGGTAAGTTACAGCAAGAAATGTCAGAGTCCAGGTTTAACTTAACCTGTCACCAGGGAAGTTGTGTGATACCTTAGTGGCCCCTGCTGTACAAAAGGAACCCAGCACCCCTGTTCTTGTACACACGAGTTCGTATGTGTGTGTGTGTGTGTGTGTGTTTATTATTGCCCTCGGTCATCTAATTATTACAAAATGCTGTATATATATATATATATATATATATATATATATATATATATATATATATATATATATATATATATATATATAGGCCTACTTGGAATGACTGCCCTGCCACTCTGCATGACTTCCAGCCCCCCAAAATTATTATTATTTTTTTTCATCATGTCATGCCACCTACGGGAGGGGTAGGCTGGCCATGTATGTTATAATAAGCTATAATATACTGACGTTGGACACAACAGCTCGAAGGGAATAATGCGCCATCAGTTGCTACAGTTCTCTCTCTCTCTCTCTCTCTGAGTGTGTGTGTGTGTGTGTGTGTGTGTGTGTGTGTGTGTGTGTGTGTGTGTGTGTGTAAATACATAATACATATGTTCACGGGCCACGCAGACTCATCACGTAACAGAACGTCATGTGATCAATAGCAGCATTCCTCCCTCTTACCTACTAGCGTATTCCCCGGTCCAGCTAAGTGAGAGCGTCGTGCAACATTAACCACCCACTCTAAGGTCTTGGACTCAAAAGGCCATCCGCTTCCGATAACATTTGCACGATATCCTCCGCGGCCCAACCTGACCTCGCGTGAGTCCACCCACTACCGGGTTTTCATAACACCTCCGATGGTGATAAAACTGAGGCACGAGCGAGCTAAAGGGCTGGTCATTGTGCCGGCTGGGAGAACATTCAGGAGTAGCACACACACACACACACACACACACACACACACACACACACACACACGCACAAAACACTGAAAACAGACACACACCACACACACTGAAACGCTGAAGAAACAAAGAGCGTGAAAAGGATGATGGAGTTAATAGAATGCCCCTTCTTCAAACCTTAAACCATTACCATAGTTTTTTTTTTTTTTTTTTTTATGTGAGGAAGAAGGAATCAAAGGCCATGAGCCCGCAAAACTGTTCCTTCCAAGAGAAAAACAAAATACAAGAGAGAGCCAAATTCAAGATCTATTCATTTCGAGATGCCTGGACACACTGCGTTTGAAAGACTGGAGATCATAGGAAGCAGGAAATACAAACAGAGGGAGACAGTTCCAGAGTTGACCTGTTGCATAAATGAAGGACTGGGAGTAACGGTTAACTCTTGCATTAGAGAGTTGGACAGAAAAGGGGTGAGAGTTTGCTGCTAGACGGGTGCTACGCGCCCATCGTAGAAGTGGAGGAATGCATGCAGACAGTTCAGAGTAGCAGTGACCATTGAAGTAGCGATAGAAAAGAGATAAAGATGCAACATTGCGGCGAAGAGACAGAGGTTGAAGGGAGTCAGTAAGAGGGGGAGAGTTAATGAGACGAAAAGGCTTTGACTCCACCCTATTGAGAAGAGCTGTATGTGCGGAGCCTCCCCACACATGAGAGTTGTACTCCACACAGGGGCGGAGAAAACCCCTGTATAGAGTCAACAATTGTGCAGGGGCAAAGAAGGAACGGAGTCGGCTTAGAACACCCAATCGCTTGGAAGCAGATTTTACAAGAGATGTAATATGATCTTTCCAAGACAAGTCCCGAGTAAATGAAACCCCAAGCATGTTCAAGGATGATGCTGGATTAAGTTGAGTATTATTAAACATAAGTGGGTATACCTGTGGAAGATTTTGTCGGGTTGATAGGTGCAAAAACTGAGTCTTTGATGCATTAAAAACAACCAGATTATTTTTACCCAAGTCAGAGATACGAGCCAAGTCAGACATTAGGTGTGCCATAGCCTCATCCCTTGTCTGTTGAAGTAACTGCTGAGATGGACGTTGTGGGAATCGAATGGAAAGGTGAAGGGTGGAGTCATCAGCGTATGAGTGGATAGGGTTAGATGTACAGCTTAGAAGGTCATTGATGAATAAAAGGAAGAGAGTTGGTGATAGGACAGAGCCCTGAGGAACCCCACTGTTAATAGATCTAGGAGAAGAACGATAGCCGTCTACAACAGCGGCTATAGAACGACCAGAAAGACAACTAGAGATGAAGGCACAGAAAGAAGGATAGAAACCGTAAGAGGGCAGTTTGGAAATTAAAGATTTATGCCAGACTCTATCGAAAGCCTTTGAGATGTCAAGTGCAATGGCAAAGCTTTCGCCAAAGTCCCGAAAGGAGGATGACCAGGAGTCTGAAAGGTAGGTGAGAAGATCGCCTGTGGAGCGTTCCTGACGGAACCCATACTGACAATCAGAAAGAAGGTTGCGATAGGAAAGAGGCTTTAAAATTTTTTCTATTAAGAATAGACTCAAAACCTTTTGAGATACAGGATGTTAAAGCAATTGGACGATAGTTAGAGGGTTGGGAATGGTCACCCTTCTTTGGGACTGGCTGAATGAGAGCAAACTTCCAGCAAGAAGGAAAGGTACAAGTTGACAGACAAAGGCGAAAGAGTTTGCCTAGGCAGGGTGTAAGCACAGAAGCACAGTTCTTGAGAACAACAGGAGGGACTCCATCATGCCCATATGCCTTATTAGTACTGAGGCCAGCAATGGCAGAAAATACATCAGCTGAAGAAATTTTAATGTTAGCCATGAGGAAGTCAGAGGGGGGAAGTGATGGAGGAACAGCACCGGAATCGTCTAAGGTGGAATTGGAAGAGAAAGTCTGATGAAGAGATCTGCTTTATCAGTAGAAGAAATAGCTACAGAGCCATCAGAGTATTCCTTGCCTCACTGACCCGTTTGTATTCAGTGGGTATTAGTTTTTAAATTTCAAGAGCCGAATTTTGGTGCACTCGGCAGGCTTACTATCACGTATTCCTCCTATATATTCTTTGCATATTACATTCCCTCAACAAAAAAAAAAAAAAAAAAATCTCGCACATCGTTATGTTCGAATATGGATATAAGAATAGTGAACAGTACTAACAGGGGCATTACAGACTCTAAAAGCGATGTATTCGGAAATACACGGGTAGGAAGGAGATACTGGAAAAGCTCCAAGGTCCATGAGGGCACAGACCCCACGTAATGTGTGTTAAAATTATTCATTTCATGATTTCATATATGAATAGCAAGACAGAGTCTACCTGCCTAAGAAAATAAATGGCTATCCAACCCATTTCACTCCAGTATTTGCAGCTGGATATAACATTTTAAACAAAATCAGTTGTAAACTCTGAATGAATGGGATATATGCCGTGGTCGGAATGCTGCTGTTGCTGCTGCCGATGATGATGGTTATGGATAAGGCTGAAAAATTATCAACTTTGCATCAGACATTCCGAGATAGAAAGGTTTTAGCTATAACCATTCGATATCTACAGTACATGCACAAGCAAGAAGTCAATAATAACCATAAAAGAAAGAAGCGCATTATACTGTATAGCAGGTGTTTCCATGCCACTGATTTTCCTTATTTCAACGTATTAACATTTTGCCGTTGGTTAGTCTGTGTGATATATGTTTATCGAAGCCAGGATAAACTACAGTTACACAATGGAAAAAAAATCTGTCGGACAGTTTATAGAGTCGTATATCTGCAAGAAGCGTAATGTCAAATACGAGTTGTCCAACACTGGGGTATTGACCGGGGACCCGAAACACACACACACACACACACACACACACACACACACACACACACACACACACACACACACACACACACACAGTTGAAATCCTGGGAAGTATTTGTCAAGGATTTCGTTCAATTTTTACCTGGGTCGTGAAACGTAAAAATTATATTATGAGAACAACCTGCACCTCCCTTGTTTGATGTTTGGTTGTACTTGATGTTCTTCGAGAAAGCTTTGAAATAAAATATTCGCCTCACCCAAACCGACACACATACAATGTCCATTTTCATAAAGCATTTTACTCCCTGCCAGTCTCATCACCTATCAGCATTATCGTCTACCAGCCTTTCTCCACCAAAATTACTTCTATTGCCCACCTTCAGAAGGTGGAGCGATAATGTTTTTGCCTGCCTCTGTGTGTGTGTGTGTGTGTGTGTGTGTGTGTGTGTGTGTGTGTGTGTGTGTGTGTGTGTGTGTGTGTGTGTGTGTGTGTGTTTTATGTGTCCGATTCTGGGCATAGGCTTCACAGCCTGCTATCAAGGCCCAGCAGTCCTCCTACATACCATACACCTTTACATGTCACCACTTCGGCGCTAACACCCACCGTCCATATTGAATACATGCTAGGGCTGTCTCATACAGGACTGGTGTATTGGTATTAGCGGGGGTATTTTTACGACATGTTGGCGGGTCTTCTTGTAGATCAGTAAAGCCTGATTTAATGAAATTCAAATCCTTAAACTGTTCCCTGCCTCAGCCGGGATTCGAACCTGGGTCCGTTAGGACTGTGTGTGTGTGTGTGTGTGTGTGTGTGTGTGTGTGTGTGTGTGTGTGTGTGTGTGTGTGTGTGTGTGCGTGCGCGCGCGCGCGTGTGTATCTGTTCCCATTACATCTCATGAACGGCTTTAGTTTTCAACATGAAACCTTCAGGGTAGCAAGATATGGTCAAAATCTTGTCCGACTTCGGAAATGGGCACTCGGGGTTAAGGTCAAGGTCACCAAAATGGCTGCCAAAGGTCAACTAGTTTTTATCACCCGCCTTTAGTATCAGTCTATTAAATATACCCTTTCCTTTAAAAAAAATATAACTCATTAGTCACCATCGATATCAAATCAGAAGTCATCATGGTCTCCAAGAAACAGAACGCTGCCACTTTCACTAGTGAAACATCTGAACACAAATGTCGCACATCATTACATGCATTTCCCTTTTGTCCTGTGTATGTCTTCACGTTTCAGCCAGCTGAGACAGTCCCTTGTGAAACGGCTTTCATAAAAAATCACATCCCTCGTCATTGTAACTTTCAATTGCTCCAGATAAACTCTTCCATTATCAACGCACTGGACAGTCACAGTTTTTCTACTTCACTCAAAATACATCAGGTTTTGTACCATGCCCAGACACACCTCCAGCCCATACATCAGCATCGGGTTTATACATCTCACCACATGGCTGTGCAGTTCTGACACGGACACTATCCACTTTGCCCACTGAAAACCATTATGCTGTTCTTAACCACACAAACAAGTACTTCCAGCCATTACCTAGGATGAACTTATATATAACTTAAATATAAGTGCACATTAAGATGACTTCACCCAAGTTTGAAACCATGCAACTAGTAAATCATGCAGTACAATCTTGGGAAGAATACAGTAGGATTATGTTCAACCCATATTATGTATACAGCCCAGCTCCAGTCATCTTTGTAATTCTTCCATCGTATTTGCTATATTACTTTTGGCCATGCACAGAATGCAAGCCAGCATTGCTAACCTGGAATCGGTGTTCAAGAACTATTATGTACCATTGAGATAAAATTAGTAAATATTGTAAATATTGTGTGTATATATATATATATATATATATATATATATATATATATATATATATATATATATATATATATATATATATATATATATGGAGCCTCTGTGGTACAGGGGTTGAGTGTGCATTTCGTACATGGGTGAACCAGGGTTCGCGCCCCGCCAGGGTAATAAACTCTGGGAGTGTTCACCCTGTCATGTAATGCATTGGCGGACACAAGGGGTGCTGTGGTTGAACCAGTGTCGCTTCCTATAAAGTATGCTTGCACCCAGTCGGCTTGCGCCGATTGCACTTGGTTCACAGACTACACACATAGCCTATCCAAAGCCACTCCAACACTACAATTACACTTACAAACACTTCTCATCCTACATAATCTCTACCAGACAGCCTAAGCCACTTGGTAGAGATACATTGG
Source organism: Coenobita brevimanus (assembly GCF_032717465.1). Taxonomy (NCBI): domain Eukaryota; kingdom Metazoa; phylum Arthropoda; class Malacostraca; order Decapoda; family Coenobitidae; genus Coenobita; species Coenobita brevimanus. Next base: position 12,583,364 of record NC_136987.1, on the reverse strand, counting down.
CTGTATCGTCCCGACTTCGGTCGGGATAGGCCGGTCCTGCAGTGGATACTCAAACGGCTGATGATGATATATATATATATATATATATATATATATATATATATATATATATATATATATATATATATATATATATATATATCTTTCCTCCATCCTTCTTTCCTTCCATCCTCTTCTGTCTTTCTTTCCTTCATTCTTTCCTCGTCCTTCTGCCTACGGATAACTTTACACGTCCCCTTCTGTCTTTCTTTCCTTCAGTCTTTCCTCTTCCTTCTGCCTGTGGGTGACTCTACACTGAGTGACAAGCCAAATGGTTTCCTGTACATCAGGAAACCATTTACTACTCTGGGTGCTAACCATATAACCAAATTTTGGCGCCTGGTGGTTTAGTGGGTAATTACGGCAGTCCAATCGGATTGAGTCGGTGAAGGTTTATATCCAAGGGATGATTGAGGTTTATTGCTCACATAATGCCACTCAGGGATGAGTGAGGCTGGTTACTCTCATCTTAAATGTCAGGACCTACTTGCCTAGCCCCAAGCTCCTACGCTCCTCATGGGGCAACGTGGGATTGGATGATGATGGAAAAAAATAGAGAGAGAGAGAGAGAGAGTTTATGTTACATTTATATTACTACAGTGACCACAATTATGGTCACTGCAATTATGTTACAATATAACGACAGTTATGACACTCTTACAATATTACTGTACGTATTTCACTTTCTTAGCTTACAAGTTGATTGTTATGTGAATATAATATGCGTGACTGAGCAATATATAGACATTATAGGCACCAGTATTTATCTTATATCACAATGTGCAGTGAGTAGTGTCTGCTGGAGACATACACAGCTTCTCACAAGGAATGTCAGTCAACATGATGTATATCCACAATCCAATTGTCCTAGACTATCAAGAATGTCTTATCACATGATGTGGCTCGAGCAGTCACTTGTGGTCCAGACGATACAGGAATTTCATGGTACGAGCAGGTTAACTAGACTGAGCCAGTTATCTGACTAACCATGGAAATCTACCAGACACTACATCCCCACTGAGCCGTATATATTCTCAGATATCAGAGAGTATAGTCAAAGAGCTCGAGGGCAGAATGCAGGAGATAGGGTCAGCTAGGAGGTTCGCCGTCACGCTACGTTACGCTGTCAATCATATTTCGATATAATTGTGTATAATAAACTCTGTAACCCAAGAGTGCTCTGTAACTCATCTCGTTTATGATACACAGAGGGGGCAGGTGAGAGAGAGACCTACCAATTCACTATACTCCACGATGCACAGTTTTACTAGCAGCAGCCCACGTTACACTTCACTGGTGATAGAGGGGAAGCCATTAATTTACGATACACTTACAGTCTCTCCTTCTGATCAAACTCCTCAGCTACGTTCATCGATACCATCATATCTCATGAAAGGCTTCAGTTAACAACATGAAACCTTTAGGGTATCAAAATAAGGCCAAAATCTTGGACGTTCGAAAATGAACACTCGGGGTCAAGGTCAAGGTCACCAAAATGACTGTCAAAGGTTAACTAGTTTTTATCACCCGCCTGTAACACCATTATATCTCATGAACAGATGGAGCTATCAACATGAAACCTTCGAAGTATAAGGATATGGCCAATATCTTGGACTTGGCCTACAGCATTTTCTGGCGGGCGATTAGCGTTCGGCTCCTGAATGCCCATCTTTCATTTTCTCTTAATTTGGAAGAGAAATCTATCCCAACGCCAATGTCGTGCCTCGTACAATGCCCATTTATTAGTCGTCTCGTCATACCCTGCCACCCAACACCTTCTTAGTCCATCCCACCAGATCATTTGTACTTAGTCAGCCAGTTTTTGTTCTGTCTTCACAATCATTGTCATACCCAATTCAGCCAACGTATATTGACCATTTTCACTAGATATTTTACACGCACCCACTCTCATCCCACTACCCTATCCCTTCTGCCACCTCATTCTTCAGTTCTCATCTCATTCTTTTCTATCTGCATAAACACCAGACTTATTAACATATGTAGAGAATGTTCCAACTTCCTCATGTCAATGTCAGACCTCACACAACAAATTTCTTCGCTGAATGTATATTGGTTTGTCCTGACCCACCATCCATAACCACCTTAGCCTACCCTACCAACATCACTCACCTACTCTGTGCACCCCACCCATTTTATTCCTCCTTCATTCTAGGCTTGCACTGTGCCGGCCTATTCATAACATCATAATAATCACTATTTCATCTACCAGTCAATCTACAGCAGTCAAATATATAAGGCGAGGTACCCATTCCCTCTCGTTACCGTCCACCAACTAATCCCACCCCGCTCACATTATCTGCCCAATGCATCCAATGGTGAAAGGCTTGAAACACAGCTAAGAAACATATACACCAACTGGGGTAATCTTTTGACACACGTATTTACAAGCATAACATGAACCGGTCTTTAATATTCTACTATAAGTGGATATGATGGACTAGAAGTGACCTGAAAACAAACTGTCTGATATTATGTGCTGTTAATCAAACTGGGGCTGAACATGGGTGAAATGAACGAAAATAAGTAAAAATAATCAACACTGACCTGAATGAATGTGGCTGGATTTGCGTTCGAGGGCATGTTGAAGCTATGAATGGAAGTAAATGGAAGTCGGTGGTCTTGACTGAGCTATAATGAGTGTGGGAGACCTTAATGGACTTAAATTATCTGCATTAGTCGAGATAGGCCTAATTGGAAATAAAGTGACCTCGCTGGATCTGATTAGTCCTGAACGTACCTAAAATACCGTGGCTGAGACTCAGTGGATCGACCTGAATAGACAAATCATATACATTTTAAACGTTTTTCCTCCATTTTCTCAGGCGAAAATTTAAGCAGCCTAACAGTTTTCTGGCTGAAGGTTATGCGGACACGATGCAGTTGCATGATCTACGAACTCGCTTATTAATGTAGGCAATTCTCCAAAGAATTTCTTTGGGTGTGAAGCGTTTAAAACTATTTCAATAAAAAAGCGGTATCAACAAGCAATCTCATACACAAAATGAGTTCAAGAAAGTCTGTGAATACGATGGGCGGGGAATGTGCTGTAAGGAGGACACTGAGTCGCTCCACCACATTCCCAGCATTTTTCTTCCACTGATGGGGGCATGTGTCATTGTTGTGTAGCCGCCACGCAACTCTGACGCTCCTTTTCCCTTGACAACACCCATAACCTCTTCTGATAGATGACGTAATTCATGTTATTCTAGTCAACCCCTAAGGATTACATTCAATGTATGAGAGACTTCTTATTATGGCTGGGTTACATAAAGACTTAACTAATTCTTCCGCTGTGATGGAGGTCTCCTAAAATTAATAAAATCGTCTTGACGTAGCAGGACTTTTAAGAAAAATGACGTCCATTGTCTAAAGGAACAAATTAGTTGCGTACTCTCACCCCTTCCCTTTTGTTATAAACTACTACAATGTCGACGTATGGTATGGCCAACTTCGTGTCTCCTCACACCGGAGGGGGGGAGGAGGTAAAGTCAGTTACTGTATACGATTCGTAGAAAGTGTAAATCATTCCAAAATTTCAAAGCAAAAATCACGCCTATCTTTATTTAACCTAATATAATTTACTTCACCTTAGAGCAGGGGTCGGCAACCTTTTCGGTGCGAGGGCCAGAGAAAGCTTCTAGGAGTAGCCTGCGGGCCGGAGTGCCAAAGAGAACCCAAAAGTGACAGTGTACAAAAATTTTATAGATAAGCAGGCAAACCAGTGACTAGATTGCAAGAAATTTATTGAAAAACATGCAAATCATTGACTGCCGAAAACAGTTTGTGACAATATACAATATATATATATATATATATATATATATATATATATATATATATATATATATATATATATATATATATATATAGAAAAGCAGGTAAACCAGTGACTAGATTACAAGAAATTTATTGAAATACATGCAAATCAGTTACTGCAGAAAACAGTTTGTGACAATACAGTAATTAAAATTACGATACAGACGTCCACACAGTATTTTGTGACATAGTGTTACGCCCCTGTGTTGGGCGTGGGCGTGCGTGTGTTTGGGAGTGTTTGAGTGTGCGCGCATGTGTTTGAGTAAGGTTCAGTAAGCCATTGTCTGATTTGGGCGGGCGGGCGAGACAGGACCTACCAATATGAGTAACTAGTGAGTGTGAATGTTGTTGTGAGCTTGGAGGCTGGGTGAAGTGGGTGAATGAACAGAGAGAGAGAGAGAGAGAGAGAGTAGCAGCAAGAAATGCACTTTATATTATCCACATTCCCTAATGATAAAAGTACATTTCAGACTAAGAAAGTTTGATGCATACCTCTTCTCAGTACGAACTCCTACGCCACGGAGACTGGCCGCTGGCATGACCGTTACTGACTGGTGAGGGAAGGCTGCTCATGGGACCAGGGCTCTCAGTTCTTGTTCGCGGAATTTCCTTGGAAAGCTGTAAAAATTTCTCTAAATTTGATCATATTTCCTCAGATAGTAAATCGAACGTATAAAATTATTGAGCAGGCCAAAACTCTTAAACAAAGACATAATAACATCACTTTTACTTGCAGACATAAAATAAAATACAATGACCACACATTCATAAGCTTTGCAGTTAATACATGCTGTACAAAATACTGCAAATCGTCCGATTCGATAACTGCCATAACTCACAATCAAATAAAAAATTCCAAATGCATAATAACCAAACTTATAAATCTTAATTGTAAATAAATTTTAATGAATTATCTTTTTTTTTTTCGCCAACGCGTGGTAGCTATATAACCCCCCCCCCAAAAAAAAAAAATCAAAGGCATCATATAGCCTCCCCCTGACAGTTGATTGTTAGCTTTTTTTTTTTTTTTTTTTTGTCCGACACTGGGCAAAGGCTTGAGGGCCTATATCTCGGGGGCAGTAGCCTGTCCTAGGGCCCAGTAGTCCTCCTACACCTCCTCATGTCACCACTTCCGCGCTAACACCCACCGTCCATATTGAATACATGCTAGGGCTGTCTCATACAGGACTGGTGTATTGGTATTAGCGGGGGTATTTTTACGACATGTTGGCGGGTCTTCTGGTAGATCAGGAAAGTCGTTTTTTTTTATGAAATTCAAATCCTTAAACTGTTCCCTGCCCCAGCCGGGATTCGAACTTGGGTCCATCAGGACTCTAGGCCGCCTCTCCACCGATTCAGCCACCGCCTACTCTGTTTTTCTGGAAAAATCGTTAAAAATCCTCAGATATTTCAAGTAAATTCCATCAAATTTCTTCAGATTTTCTTTAAAATCCCCGTATCCTTAAAAATTTCTTCATATAACCTCAGGTTTCTCACTCTAAGGAAATTTCCATAAAACTGAGAGCCCTGCATGGGACGTCACATGTAATGCAGAGTTGCCAGATGCCACGAAAGTGGCCAGTCCCATGTCGGCGCCTCTCGACATGATCGCATGTGCCATGTAGTCATTTTCTCCCTGGCGATTTTCCCTGGTGCTTCTGTGGTAAAGATCTGTAATGCAAATTTGCCCCGCGCTACCCGCCGCGATCGCGTCGCGAGGCGCCGACTTACTCATTTAGTTGGCTAGGCTGTTGCGGGCCGGATTGTTATATAAATATCAAGCAGGGTGACGGGCCATGAGTTCGGACTCTGCGGGCCGGATCTGGCCCGCGGGCCGGAGGTTGCCGATCCCTCCCTTAGAGCAAAGTGTACAATAATTTTGAGTGAACGTATACATTATCTGATAGGCATTATATGTAAACTGTATGATTTGTTTATGTTACACATCCGTGACAAAACTGACGTACATTTTCATCTAACCCACTACATCCGAGATGAGTGGGACAAGGCGCACGCTTTCTCGTGGATGATGATGATGATGATGATGAGGAGGAGGAGGAGGAGGAGGAAGAGGGGTGGGAGGTGGAAAATATATGAGAAACCGTTGGTAGCAACCAGGAGCATCTCATTACAAAAATGGTTTTGAATAAAATGCTAACTATGCTATTGTTACAGACATCTTTTCATGCATACTCATTATTTGCGTTTGCTGTGAGTTTCAAGGTTTCAAAGATTCTCTTGCTGTAGATTGGGGCTGCACAGCTTTGTTTTGCTTGTTCTTTCGGACGTACTTTGGAATAATCTTAGTTGACACAGGTTGATACCATTCGAGCTGAAGAGATTATTTACACATCCATTTTGCTACAGGCAACATAGTTGTTTTCTTTTTTGCATACAGTCATCACAAGCACTGGTGAGGAACGCCTTTGCACGGTGGCACTGACAGCTAGGCGGTTCACCTGCTCGGTTATCCAAACGACCTTCATCTCCTTCATTATCCTCTAACAGGGAGATGGTCGACTGCAGGAAGGGGGCGATTTCGGCCTGCAGTCTACTGGGTTCACATTTTAGAGGAACATAGGGTTAGACAGCAACAGCAAAACAAAAACTTTTACTACTACTACTACTATATCAGTGTAAAAATTCCGGCTATTTTCTTGCTAAAACTAGAAAGCACACACAGAGCGCATACCTCCACCAGTGCCATTGCCATTAAAAAGAACCCGGATCCGGATCCGTGGAGATATTGTGTGGAATACATAGGATTGGGATCCGCCCCAAAATTTAATCAATTTTTCCTTGAATCATGGCCCATTCTTCCACAAAATCTCATTGATATTCATTGAGAACTTTTGGAGATATTGTGCCGGATTCGCCGGATCCTGATCCATCCCCAGATCTAATCAATTCTTTCTTGGACCATGGCCCACCCTTCCACGAAATTTCATTGAAATTTATTGAGAACATATGGAGATAGCGTGTGGAAAAACAAATGAAACTGCCATATGCAGAGCACTTACCGGATGGATCCGATTGTGTCTGCTTAGTTTTCACCGGCGTGTAGGCAATCATTTGGCAATTTTTTCCGTGCTTCATTGCGAAGCACATGGTGGGTTTAAGAAGCACAAAACTGCATTGCCAGGTGCGCCAGACGTTTCTCTTCAATTTGGTAAGAGAGAAAAAAAATCGATTTTCGAAATTTGAAAATATCGTGCCGAGCTGGCCGGTGGGTCCCGACGATTTCCGGACCCACGGCCAATGAGGGGTTTCAACCCCCAACTCAACCCAGGTCCATTGATTGATGCTTAAAAAAAAAAAAAAATAGGCTTCCTTTCTCTTTTTAAGGTGTTCAACTCTTTACATTAGTTTCACAACCCGTTCTCAAGGGCCAGTAGTCCTCCCACATTCCATACATCTCCACATGTCACCAATTCGGCGCTAACACCCACCTTCCATATGGCATACATGCTAGGGCTGCCTCTTACAGGACTGGTGTACTGGTATTAGCGGGGATATTTTTATGACATCGGGGTGTGTTCTGGTAGATCAGGGTCTGCTTTAATGAAATTCAAATCGTTAAATTGTTCCCTGCCCCAGCCAGGATTCGAACCTGGGTCCATTTGGACTGCAGGCCACCTCTCTACCTTCTAATTTTTTTTTTTTTTCCAGAATGATTGGCACAAAGCTGTGACCTGTAGAGAGCAGACAAACACACAGACAAATAAACAGACAGACAAACATACGGTACTGGCCAACAAGCTTGTCGAATATTCCGATTCCGGGAAGCAACAAACACGTGTGAATACATAACCTCCTCCAGCTTCGTTGGCGGAGGAAATATCTGATAAAACATGTAAATTCAGTTATATCTTCCTTCAGCAATCTTTTTTTTTATCCAATTTGTGCAGTATACCTACCTTAGGTACTCGTTTTGTGCCATAAATTCGGATTCCTGCAGCTTACAGTTAGAATTTTATTGTAATTCTCGCCTTCCATACGTAAGTTTAGCTATACCATAAGATAATTAGAATGAGTGAGTTATGATTTTTGTTGTTTATCAGGACTTTAAACAAAATTGGAAATTATATAAATTTTTGTCATTCCCCCACAAAGTAGAGAAAAGGTAAGATAAGATCGAAATGTCACGCATTCTGTCTGTCTGTTGGCCAGTCTTTCGGTACGTATGCCATTAAGCTCCACCTACTGGAGTAGACAGACTGAAATAGATGTCAGCATGTAATAATTTATGGAAAAACAACTGAGTCATAAAATTATGTCCCCTATACTTCCCACAGGACTCACTCGTTCCCTTCTTACTACTGTCTTCAAATAAAAATAAAAATGAAAGACAGAAATAAGCAATTAAAAGACAGACAGAAATAAGCAATTAAGTGAGCAACAGATTTTTCCATTGGAAACTTTCTACTCCCTCGTGGTAAGATTTTTCCCCCATACTCTCAGGGGAGGGTAAATACAGTGCTTGTCCCTGACTTTGTCACTCCCTCCCTCCCTCACTCCCTCGCTCACTGAGTTACTGTACTTTCTTGCAGAATGGCATCGAGACCTTATGGGAGGCTTATAGGAAGATTGCTAGGAAAATAAAAGTATTCACAGTAGCAGACCTCTCCCAGGGCCATATAATATGCAGACACAGTGGGACACCACCCACCGGTGACCCACCCAAAACCTTTAGGCATGGTTAATGTTTTACCTGGGAATGCGATATTATTCACAATGGTAGAACTTCACCTGCGCTAGGTTATAAGCACGGTGGGACCCTTGAGGGCCCCTCTCCGCAAGGGTCTCGGACAAAGTAATTACGCATGGCCAAAGATTTCAAATGTTGACCAGGAAATCATGCAGAGTGATAGATGTCCACCCTGGCCAGGTTTTGGGAACGGTGGAAAGACCGAGGGTCGTCCCTGCCGGGATGAGGAGAGGCCCTCTTTAGGGTCTGCACAAAGCCATTATGTACAATTATATTTTTAAAACTAGGATCACGAAATTTGTCTTACTGAAAGGCATTTACCCCCAGCCACGTTTTAGGCTGGGTGGGAAACCTAGTGACCACCCCCTACGAGAGGAAGGGCGGCCCCCATAGTGAACAATGTCATTTCTTTTAAACTTAAAAACATGAAATTCAGCACAATCATAGATCTTTACTGGGGTCACATTTTAGGCAGGATGAGATTCCAAAGGACATCCTGCATGGGGGATGGGGGAATGGGGGTCCGCCCCCGGAAATGGTTTTTAACCTACGATCACGAGATTTTATATACTGGCAGTGTTTACCCCCGGCCATGTTTTAGGCAGGATGGGAATCCCAATGGTCATACTTCATAGGGTGTACTTTCCCTAAGGGGGGACAACAACATATTTTTTATATAAGGACACGAAATTTTCCACAGCAGCAGACATTCAGCCAGACCAGAGTTTATAGAGGGTTGGACCACCCTAGTTTGTCCCTCTGCCTCCGATATAAATAGTAGTTTTTTTTTTTCCTAATAATGTTGCAGTGGTGAGTGCGAGTTATCAAAGATGTTCCTTGTCTTGTTAATCTTCTTTTCTCCAGATGATTTCATTCAGTTTAGGAGACACTTAAAGTTAGAAGAATTGCATATTGGATTTATTAACCCTGTTGTTATGAGAGACCCCTGTCGCTGAACATAGCCAAGAGGTTTGATTAGATGGAGAGATTGTAGGTGTATCACAGATTAATGGCTTCCCCTCTATCACCAATGGAGTGAAACATTGGCCACTGCTTGATAAAATGGTGCATCGTCGAGTAGAGTGAATAGGTAGGTCTCTCTTTCTCACTTTCCCTCTTTGTGTATCGTAAGCGAGGTGAGTTACAGAGCACTCTTGGGTTACAGAGTTTATTGTACACAGTTAAATCAAAGTGTGACTGACAGCGTAACGTAGCGTGATGACAAACCTCCTAGCTGACCCTGTGTCCTGCCTTCTGCCCTCGATCTTATTCTCAGACTCTATCTAAGCCCTTCTGACCTGAAAGGAATCTCTCCGATATTTTATACAACTTGGAGGGGATGTGTATGTGTCATGTAGTGTCTGGTAGAATTTCATTCACGTGGACTAACAGACTAGAGCTGGTTACCCCACGTGTTTGAATACATCTCGAAATTCTCTTCGATTGGACTACAGAGAGATTGTTTGAGATGTATCATGTGTTAAGACAATCTTGATGGTCCTGGGCAACATTGTTTTGGATAATACACCATGTGGATTGACATACCTAGCGAGAAGCTGTGTATGTCTCCAGCAAACGCTACGTCCTGTACATTGCTATATGAGATATACACTAGTGCCTATTATGCCTGCACCCTGTCATTATGAGAGAATCCTCCCAAGTTGAATAACATCATCTGAAACTAGCAGGGATAAACTATAATTGTTGTTAGTGTTTTAAATAGATTAAGAATTTTTTGCATGGTGACCAATAGCCACTGAGCGATCATCTGGAGAAAAACTGGACTAAAAAATGAATGCAATTAAGGTCCTGCACCAAGTCTGGTCCTCCTACAGTATTCATAACTATATATATAGGTGTGAATTGAATTTATTTCCCCCCAAAGAATCGTTTTTACAGACTCTTACAATTTTCCTTTTGCTTCCAATTCTCTCTCTCTCTCTCTCTCTCTCTCTCTCTCTCTCTCTCTGCTTTCTAACACTGTCTCAATTATTCTTTCACTCTACTATATCTATCTATCTACAGTATATACCTAAGCTGCTTCTCCCGAGGAAAGGGAGGTAGCCGAATCAGGATGACACACTCCCAATTTACTCATCCACTCAGACTCATTCATTCGCATCTTAGCCCCAAGGGGAGAAGGGATAGATCCTCACCGCACCACACTGCACGAGGGTCAACTGCACAATGCAATCAGTGACATCCGCAGCAGGGCCCAACAGCAGAGCTGGTTTACCTCTGCCACATAATAATGGACCCATCCACTTACACACACCTGACCTAATCAGCTGATCAGGCCATATGCGGGAGAATATCCACTCAGGGCTGCATCATCATTTATTCATTCACAGTTTCTCTCCAATCATTTCTATCACGCACAGCCACTTCCTTGCTCAACAGACATCCCTCTCGCATCCAATGCTCTCTTCATACTGTCCATTCATCCTATTCGTGGTCTCCCTCTCAGCCTTACCCCTCTTACATCAGATATAATTATCTTTTTCACTAATCGCTCATTATCCATTCTCTCCATATGCCCAAACCATCGCAACACCTCTGCTCAACTCGATCAGCCACCTCCTGCACAACTCCAGTTCTCCTTTGCACTTCATCATTTCTCACTCGATCCATACGCGTCACTCCACACATATCCTTCAGACACCTCATCTCCATTATATTCAAACTTTTCCTCTCTGCTACACCCATATTCCATGCTTCATCCCCATGTAATGTAGTCGGAACCACAACACCCTCACACAGCCTTTTCTTTACATCCATTCTAAGCGAACGACATCTAAACACTTTTTTTATTCCTCCCAGCACCTTTCCTACTTCATTCATTCTAAACTTCACTTTTGTATCTATTCTTCCATCCACAGCAACATGTTACCATAAATACTTAAAATACTCTACCTCCTCAAGCAACACACCATTCGAAACTATATTCATCCTCCTACCATCTACCAACCTCACACACTTCACCACGTTACTCTTATTCTCATTTCCTTTCAATTTCCTCTTTTCACACACCTTTCCAAACTCCTCTGCCAACTGTCTCAATCTCACCTCTGAATCAGCCACCAGTGCAGTATCATCTGCAAACAGCAGCTGCTTCAGATTCCACTCTCTACCAACAACATACACCAGACTCAAACCTCCACCTAACACTCTTGCATTCACCACCTTTACAACACCATCCATACAAATATCAAACACCCAAGGCGACATCACACATCCCTGCCGCAGCCTCACTCTCACAGGAAACCAATCACTCACAATATTTCCCACTCTTACACACGCTGTACTATTTACATAAAAATTTTTCTCTCCTTTCAACAACCTACCATCAAATCCATACAATCTTAAAACAGTCCACAAAGCCTCCCTATCAATTCCATCATATGCTTTCTCTAAATCCATGAACGCCCAAAACACATCCTTGCCTTTTGCTAAATACTTTTCTCACACCTGTCTCACAGCAAACACCTGAACCACGCATCCCCTCCCTCTCCTAAAGCCACACTGCTCATCATCAATCACTCCCTCTGTACCTTCTCTAACTCTCTTAATTAACACTCTACCATACACCTTACAGTACCTATAACATTCAACAGACTTATACCCCCAAAGGTAGTACATTCATACTTATCACCCATACTTTTATACAACAGGACCACACAAGCACTTGCCCAGTCATCTGGCACCATACCTTTCACAAAACATACATTCAACAATCTTACTAAACAGTCAACAATAGTCGCTCCACCACCTTTCAGGCATTCCACAGCACACCCATCCATACCTGCAGCTTTCCTTGTTTTCATATCCATTACTGCCTCCTGCACTTCATGTATCGTGATCAGAGAATCATTCAACTCTCCCAACACATTTATTCGTTGCACCCTTCCATCTGCCACAATCTCAGCCTCCCTTTCCTCCTCTGCATTTAACAATCTTTCAAAATACTCTGCCCATCTCCTCCTTTTTTTATTTATTTATTTTTTTTTTATGCGAGGAAGAAGGAACCAAAGGCCATGAGCCCGCAGTAACAGTTCCCTCCAAGAGAAAAACAAAATACAATATAGAGCCAAATTCAAGATCCGATCATTTTGAGATGCCTGGACACACTGCGTTTGAAAGACTGGAGATCATAGGCAGCAGGAAATACAGACAGAGGGAGACAGTTCCATAGCTGACCTGTTGCATAAATGAAAGACTGGGAGTAACGGTTAACTCTTGCATTAGAGAGTTGGACAGAAAAAGGATGAGAGTTTGCTGCCAGACGGGTGCTACGCGCCCGTCGTAGAGGTGGAGGAATGCAAGCAGAGAGTTCAGAGGAGCAGTGACCATTAAAGTAGCGATAGAAAAGAGATAAAGATGCAACAGTGCGGCGAAGAGACAGAGGTTGAAGGGAGTCAGTAAGAGGAGGAGAGTTAATGAGACGAAAAGCCTTTGCCTCCACCCTATTGAGAAGAGCTGTATGTGGGGAGCCTCCCCACACATGAGAGTTGTACTCCACACAGGGGCGGATAAAACCCCTGTATAGAGTCAACAATTGTGCAGGGGTGAAGAAAGTGCGGAGTCGGCTTAGCACACCCAATCTCTTGGAAGCAGATTTTACAAGAGATGTAATATGATATTTCCAAGATAAGTCCCGAGTAAATGAAACCCCAAGCATGTTCAAGGATGATGCAGGATTAAGCTGAATATTATTAAACATTAGTGGGTATACCTGTGGAAGATTTTGTCGGGTTGATAGGTGTAAGAACTGAGTCTTAGATGCATTAAAGACAACCATATTATTTTTACCCCAGTCAGAGATACGAGCCAAATCAGACATTAGGTGTGCCACAGCCTCATCCCTTGCTTGTTGAAGTAACTGTTGAGATGGGCGTTGCGGGAACCGAATGGAAAGGTGAAGGGTGGAGTCGTCAGCGTATGAGTGGATAGGGTTAGATGTACAGCTTAGAAGATCATTGATGAATAAAAGGAAGAGAGTTGGTGATAGGACAGAGCCCTGAGGAACACCACTGTTGATAGATCTAGGAGAAGAACGATGGCCATCTACAACAGCGGCTATAGAACGACCAGAAAGGAAGCTAGAGATGAAGGCACAGATAGAAGGATAGAAACCGTAGGAGGGCAGTTTGGAAATTAAAGATTTATGCCAGACTCGATCGAAAGCCTTTGAGATGTCAAGTGCAATGGCAAAGCTTTCGCCAAAGTCCCGAAAGGAGGATGACCAGGAGTCTGAAAGGTAGGTGAGAAGATCGCCAGTGGAGCGTCCCTGACGGAACCCATACTGACGATCGGAAAGAAGGTTGTGATAGGAAAGATGCCTTAAAATTTTTCTATTAAGAATTGACTCGAAAACTTTTGAAATACAGGACGTTAAAGCAATTGGACGATAGTTGGAGGGTTGGGAGTGGTCACCCTTCTTTGGGACTGGCTGAATGAGAGCAAACTTCCAGCAAGAAGGAAAGGTACAAGTTGACAGACAAAGGCGAAAGAGTTTGCCTAGGCAGGGTGTAAGCACAGAAGCACAGTTCTTGAGAACAACAGGAGGGACCCCATCAGGCCCATATGCCTTGTTAGTACTGAGGCCAGTGATGGCAGAAAATACATCCAATGAAGAAATTTTAATGTCAGCCATGAGGAAGTCAGAGGGGGGAAGTGATGGAGGAACAGCACCGGACTCGTCTAAGGTAGAATTGGTGGAGAAAGTCTGTGCGAAGAGATCTGCTTTATCAGTAGAAGAAACAGCTACAGAACCATCAGAGTAGAAAAGAGGAGGGAAGGATGATGAGGTAAAGTTGTTAGAAAGATTTTTGGCAAGATGCCAGAAGGAGCGGGAAGAATTCGAGTCGGAGAGTTGAGAGCATTTAGTATGGATGAAATTATTTTTAGTAGAGCGAAGAACAGACTTAGCACGATTCCGGGCAGAAACGTAAAGATGGTGTGATTCAGGGGTGGGTTGGCTCCGGTACCTTTTTGTAGGCCCTCTCCTTGTTGCGGACAGCATTAGAACAAGCGTGATTAAACCAAGGCTTTCTTGCATTAGTCAAAGGATATGAGAAAGGAATGTATGCTTCCATGCCCGAGAGAATAACCTCCGTAATGCGCAAAGCACACTCAGATGGCTCACGGCCATGGAAGCAATAATCATTCCATGGAAAATCAAAGAAGTACTGCCTGAGGGCCTCCCAGTCCGTGGCTCCAAAATGCCACAGACGACGTTTCACTGGAGGGTCCACAGGCCGTACCGGAGTGATAGGACAGGTCAAGGTAATAAGGTTGTGATCGGAGGAGCCCAACGGAGAGAAAAGATTAACAGAGTAAGCAGAAGGATTAGTTGTGAGGAAGAGGTCAAGTATGTTGGAGCTCTCTCCAAGGCGGTCAGGGATACGGGTAGGGTGCTGTACAAGCTGCTCTAGGTCATTAAGGATAGAAAAGATGTAGGCTTGTTCACCAGGTGGATCCGTGAAAGGAGAGGAGAGCCAAAGGTGGTGGTGAACATTGAAATCTCCAAGAATGGAGATTTCAGAGAAAGGGGAAATGGATAGAATGTGTTCCATCGTAGAAGTAAGATAGTCGAAGAATTTTTGATAGTCAGTAGAATTAGGGGATAAGTAAACAGCACAGATATATTTAGTCAGAGAATGACAGGAAAGCCGAAGCCAGAGTGTGGAGAATTCAGAAGAATCAAGTTCAGGAACACGAGAGCAAGATAAGTCGTTGCGTATATATACACAACAGCCACCTTTGGCTTTGAAAAGAGTATAGAGAAAGTAGGAGGATACAGAAAAGGGTTTGCTGTCAGTTGCCTCAGACAGCTGAGTCTCCGTTAGAAAAAGAAGGTGAGGTTTAGAGGAGGAGAGGTGGTGCTCAACAGAGCGAAAGTTAGAGGAAAGGCCACGAATGTTGCAGAAATGAAGAAGAAGAGAGTCAGACCGTGGTTCCAGGCACCTTGAGTTGTCACCGGGAGACGGGCAGATGGTGGGGGCATTTATGGTCCCCCCCCCTGGGGACTCCGAGGCTTGATATGACGACGCCATTTTGGTAAATTTTGAATAGGAAGTGTAGTGTGTACTGTGCATGTAGTTTGGTGTAGATAGAGAAATTTGTACTGGAGAGCATGCTGGCCTACTCTCTGTGTAACTGAGACACTGAAAAAGTTCAGCAAAGGGGGATGGTCAGGAACTAGTCCTGAGGGCTGATGGAACGGGAGCTCCAGCACTCCCTGTCATCAGCTTTCCATCCACCTCGGGAGTACTGCCCTGCTCGACTGGTGCTACAGTCTACTCCTTACTGCATCCATCTCAATTAACAACCTTCCATCCTCTGCTTTTGCTCGATCTTCCTTCCCAGACTCTCCCTTTCGCACCCTTTTCACCTCCTTCCAAAACATTTTCGTATTCTGTTGAAAATTCTCAGTCAACTGCCTACCCCACCTGTCATCTGCTGCCACTTTCGCATCACGCACAGCCCTTCTCGCCCTATTCCTCTTTTCTTTATACCTCTCATATGACACCTCATCCTTCCTCTGCAGTCACACTTCATATGCACGTCTCTTCTCAGCCAAAGCCATACTTACTTCCTCGTATCACCATTCACTTCCCTTTCTTACACCACCACCCACTCGTCTCACACCACACACCTCTTCTGCATGCCCCACCACAGCACTCTTAAACAACTGCCATTCCTCCTCCATACTGCCATTCTCCTGATCTTTCACTGCGTTCCACTCATCTTTCAATGACTCCTGATACTCTATCATTTTCTCCCTTTTATCCAACTCACTACCTTCAAAAAACCCCTACCACACCTGACTCTCCTAGCTCTCATCCATCTCTTACCTATAATTAAATTTCCCTCCACCAGGTAGTTAGTGGTCAGACATACCTCCACCCTCCCCTCCCTAAACTTTCACATCCAACAATCTTCCTATTACATTCCTGGACTCAGTCACATAGTCCATCAGTGCTCTATCAACAACCTTTCCACCCTTCTGTCTCACCCATGTATACTTATATCTTTCTTCTCAAACAAGGTATTCCAATCACCATCTCTCGCACTACTATATAATCCCATTAAATCGTTTAGTCAACCATACTTTTGATTTAATTTTTTTTTTTTATGTTGACTCAGTCACTGTTACACCTATACTTGCACACTGACAATTATTCATTGAGTCACCTTCTGTCTCAACTACTCCTTGTAAATCAATTCACAATTCTCACTCACATTCACTCTGAAACTTATTCACCCTGGTCACTTTCACCGACTCTCGCTCATTTTTTTTCTTTCACTCTCCCTCTCCCACTAATCTCACATTCATTCATTAACTTACCACCCTCACAATCACTCGTTCTTCGCTCACATCCACACGCTAATTTGCTCATTAATCTTCTGACACAATCACATTCACACCTTCTATCCCTCTCACTTTCATTTTTCGGTCAGTTGCATCCACTCTTCAGTTTCTCATTCTCTCTCAGTTTGTACTTCAGTCATTGTCACACATTCACACTTTGTCCCTCTCACATACACTCATATTAATTCTCCCGCATTTTATCGCCCAGTCACTGTCTTATAGCCTGACTACCACTCACCTCACATCCTCTCGTTCACGCTAACCCTTGCAACTCAAACTCATATTCGCATGCACTTTTACTTAGCCACATTCGCCATTCATACTTTGACTCTTGTTAACACACACTGTCACTGAATTCTTTTCTCACTATATCATTCACTCTTACAATGCCATTCACTCACTCACCCTCTCACCTTAGCGGTCACATTCACACTCGCCTTCACTCCCCCACTTCTGCATTCATTTGTTCATATACTGTACATCCCTTGTTCACCCCTACTCCCACTTCTTTGTCCCATTGCCTCAACCTCTCACACCACATCACTCACTCGCTATCACTCTCCCATTCCCATATTACTTTCACATTGTTAACCTCTCATAATTACTGTTACAAAATCTCTCACTGAGTTAAGCACCTTTGCATTTGCCTCCTATCTCATTTACTCACTCGTCCACTCACCCAGTTGAAGGTAACATTCAGCCTTTCATTATATAGCATTTGCTTTGTTATATTCTCACGCTCATTGATGCTCACATAAACACAGTGTCACACTCATTCACGCTTACATGCACATATTCTCACACTCTTTCAAGCTGACACTCACACATTCTCACACTGACATATTCTCACACTCATTCACACTCACACTCGCACATTCTAACATGTTGACTCACCTCCTCTTATTTTCTTTCGTTTACTTGCCGTCTCACATGAAGGTACACCCGATCTTTCTTACACGTTCACTTCTTTGATGTTCCAAACTTGCTCAGTATCATAGCAATCAGTCTTTCGCTCTCACTGACACTCTCTTACTCTTACTAACTTACACAGTGTTGGGTATGCAGTTTGATCAGATTTTGATTGATTAAAACTGTACATACTTATTTTTCTTTATGGTGTTCGGAATTATTTTTCTATTAAAGGTGTTGCACGATTTAAAATAGATTACGCTTCAGGTCCTGTTGATATTATTGGAAGATGATCCGCTTTTATAAGAACATAATATTATATCAAAATCATTATCGCCTTCAATCCATTTACGTCCATCTCACACTCTGGTTCACGAAGCTGGATTCGATGTTATGCTTTATTCTCTCATTTCTGTCTCTAGATCGATCGATCGAAATGTGTGTGTGTGTGTGTGTGTGTGTGTGTGTGTGTGTGTGTGTGTGTGTGTGTGTGTGTGTGTGTGTGTGTTCATCTGATTTTAGTCAAACTAGGTTCCGGGGCTGGCGGACAGCCAAGCTGCTGATGTATTATTTTTTTAGGTCAAGAAGTACTGTAAAAGTCCAAGATTACAGGCTTGGTCAAAAGTTGACCTACCAAGGTCAACTTTCGCAATTTTTATCCAGTTTAAACCAAAGCTGGGGTTAAGGTTGACACAAGGCAAAAACGAAAAGGTTCAAATTTGGGAACGATCAGTCAAAGGCCAGTGTCATTAAGCAAGGTCACATTTCGACCCGTGTTTTTATATGTAAACAAAATAATTATTTTTTTTTTCTGAACCAAACTGTGAAATGTATAAGGATCCCCAGGGGCTTGAGCGACTATATTGTTTTGTAGACCTATAGGTTAAAAGTCAATGTCATAAGGCAAGGCCAACTTTAATATTCTTATCTGATTTTGACCAAACTTTGTGGGAGGCTTCAGGGCAGCACTAAAGATATTGTCTTTTTGGAACTGCCAGTGAAGGTTGAATGTCACAGGGCAAGATCAGATCAGTCAATTTTAATCTGCTTTGGACCAAACTTGGTGCAAGTGTTAAAGGTCAGGCGAGACGATATCATACGATTTTGAGTGTAGTCGATCCAAGATCAAAGCCACATTGCAAAGTCAAATGTTGGGCTTGGTGACACACAGTGTTGCACTCTGAGTGCTCCCTCTTCTTTATTCAGTTTCCACTGCCTCTGAACAGTTTTATTGATTTTACGAAAAATAATAATGAATTGATCAAGGGACATTTGTCACCGGAAACTATGTCAAAAGTTGAAGGTGTATAGTTCCCCCTGTAGCATCCATATTGACTTTAGACTGTTCTTCGTGCATAGTGATACCTATTTTTGCTGTCAGCTCAGCCACTTTTCTACAAATAGAACATGCATGAGAGGCACTAATACAGTTTTTTTTTTTTTATGCGAAGAAGAAGGAACCAAAGACTAGGAGCCCGCAAAACAGTTCCTTTGAACAAAAAAAAAAAAAAAGAAAAACAAAAGAGAGCCAAATTCAAGATCCGTTCATTTCGAGATGCCTGGACACACTGCGTTTGAAAGACTGGAGAGCATAAGAAATAGGAAATACAGACAGAGGGAGACAGTTCCAGAGTCGGCCTGTTGCATAAATGAAGGACTGGGAGTAACGGTTAACTATTGCATTAGAAAGTTGGACAGAAAAGGGATAAGAGTTTGTTGTAGACGGGTGCTACGTACCCGTCGTAGAGGTGGAGGGATGCAAGCAGACAGTTTAGAGGAGCAGTGACCATGGAAGTAGCGATAGAAAAGAGATAAAGATGCAACAGTGAGACGAAGAGACAGAGGATGAAGGAAGGCAGTAAGACAAGGAGTGTTAATGAGACGAAAAGCCTTTGACTCCATCCTATTGAGAACAGCTGTATGTGGGGAGCCTCCCCACACATGAGAGTTGTACTCTACAAAGGGGCGAATAAAACCCGTGTATAATGTCACCAGCTATGCAGGGGTAAAGAAAATATGGAGTCAGCTTAGCACATCTAATCTCTTGGAAGCAGATTTTACAAGATATGTAATATGACCTTTCCAAGTTAAGTCCCGAGTGAATGAAACCCCAAGCATGTTCAAGGATGATGCAGGATTCAGCTGGGTATTATTAAACATTAGTGGGTACTCCTGTGGAAGATTTTGACGGGTTGATAGGTGTAAAAACTAAGTCTTTGATGCATTAAAAACAACAAGATTATTTTTACCCCAGTCAGAGATACGAGCCAAGTCAAACATTTGGTGTGCCATAGCCTCATCCCTTGTTTGTTGAAGTAACTGCTGAGATGGACGTTGCAGGAACCGAATAGAGAGGTGAAGGGTGGAATCATCAGCGTACTAGTGGACAGGGTTAGATGAACAGCTTAGAAGATCACTGATGAATGAAAGGAAGAGTTGGTGATAGGACAGAGCCCTGAGGAACACCACGAGGAACAGCACGATGGCCGTCTACAACAGCGGCTATAGAACGACAAGAAAGGAAGCTGTAGATGAAGGCACAGATAGGATAAAACCGTAAGAGGGCAGTTTGGAAATTAAAGATTTATGCGACTCAATCAAAAGCCTTTGAGATGTCAAGACCCATGGCAAAGCTTTCGCCAAAGTCCCAAAAGGAGGATGACTATTAGTCTGAAAGGTAGGTGAGAAGATCGCCAGTGGGGCGTCCTTGACGGAACTCATACTGATGATCAGAAAGAAGGTTGTGATAGGAAAGATGCTTTAAAATTTCTCTGTTAAGAACAGACTTGAAACTTTTCAGACACAGGATGTTAATGCAATTGGACTAAAGTTAGAGGGTTGGAAACGGTCACCCTTCTTTGGGACTGGCTGAATAAGAGCGAACTTACAGCAAGAAGGAAAGGTACCAGTTGAAAGACAAAGGCAAGAAGCACAGTTCTTCAGGACAACAGGAGGTACTCCATCAGACCCATATGCCTTGTTAGTATTGAGGCCAGTGATGGTAGAAAATACATCAGCTGAAGAAATTTTAATGTCAGCCATGAGGAAGTCAGAGGGGGGAAGTGATGGAGGAACAGCACCAGAATCGTCTAAGGTGGAATTGGAGGAAAAAGTCTGATGAAGAGATCTGCTTTATCAGTAGAAGAAATAGCTACAGAGCCGTCAGAGTAGAAAAGAGGAGGAAAGGACGATGAGGTAAAGTTGTTAGAAAGGTTTTTGGCAAGGTGCCAGAAGGAGTGAGAGGAATTTGTAGTGGAGAGTTGAGAACATTTAGTATGGATGAAAGTATTTTTAGCAGAGCGAAGAACAGACTTAGCACGATTCCAGCCAGAAACATAAAAACGATGTGATTCAGGGGTGAGCTGGCCCTGGTACCTTTTGTAGGCCTCTTCTTGTTGCGGACAGCATTAGAACAAGTGTGATTAAACCAAGGCTTTCTTGCATTAGTCAAAGGATATGAGAAAGGAATGTATGCTTCCATGTCCAAGAGAATAGCCTCTGTAATGTGCAAGGCACACTCAGATGGCTGCCGGCCATAGAAGCAATAATCATTCCAGTGGAAATCAAAGAAGTACTGCCTGAGGGCCTCTCAATCTGCAGCTCCAAAGTGCCACAGACGACGTTTCTTTTGAGGGTCCACAGGCTGTACCGGAGCAATAGGACCGGTTAAGGTAATAAGATTGTGATTGGAGGAGCCCAATGGAGAGAAAAGATTAACAGTGGAAGCAGGATTAGTTGTAAGGAAGAGGTCAAGTATGTTGGAGCTCTCTCCAAGGCGGTCAGGGATATGGGTAGGGTGCTGTACAAGCTGCTCTAGGTCATTAAGGATAGAAAAGATATAGGCTTGTTCACCAGGTGGATCAGTGAAAGGAGAGGAGGGCCGAAGGTGGTGGTGAACATTGAAATCTCCTAGAATGGAGATTTCAGAGAAAGGAGAAATGGATAGAATGTGTTTCATAGTAGAAGTAAGATAGTCAAAGAATTTTTGATAGTAGAATTCGGGGATAAATATACAGCGCAGATATATTTAGTCAGAGAATGACAGGAGAGCCGAAGCCAGAGAGTAGAGAATTCAGAAGGATCAAGTTCAGTAACACGAGAGCAAGATAAGTCGTTGCGTACATATACACAACAGCCACCTTTAGCTTTGAAGTTATAGAGAAAGTAGGAGGATACAGAAAAGGGTTTGCTGTCAGTTGCCTCAGACAGCTGAGTCTCTGTTAAAAGGAGAAGGTGAGGTTTAGAGGAGGAGAGGTGGTGTTCAGAAAGAAAGTTAGAGGAAAGGCCGCGAATGTTGCAGAAATGAACAAATGAGTCAGACAGTGGTTCCACGCAGCTCGTAGAGTCGTCACCGGGAGAGGGGCCGATGGTGGGGCATTATGGTCCCCCCCCCCCCCGGGGGATTCCGTGACATGATTTACGTGCACGTTTTTCGTTGTTTTATTTTGAAAAGGAAGTGTAGTGTGTATTGGGCATGTAGTTTGATGATGACAGTTAGAGAAATTTGTTCTAAAGAGCATGCTGGCCTACTCTCTGTGTTACTGAAACACTGAAAATGTTCAGCAAATGGGGATAGTCAGGAACTAGATCTGGGGGCTGATGAAACGGGAGCTCCAGCACTCCCAATCATCAGCTTTCCACTCACTTTGGAAGTACTGCCCTGCTCGACTGGTGCTACAGTCTACTCCTGTAAGTGCTAAGCTCAAAGACAAAAAATAAATAAGCAAATAAATGAATAAATAAATTAATGATCATCCAAGCTAAAACTGAAAATTCTATGATTCCCATTCCTGAGGTAATGTTTATTTCCAGTAAAGACCTAGTCAGAAAACAAATTAAATTTCGCTTACTCTGCGTCCAATGCACCTGCAATCACTGGTATTTTCCAGCTTGGATCGAGGTATCGTATATTTTACGCTATTTTTTTTCTTTTTATGTGAAGGATACTTATTCTAAAATATCATTATAGTATTATTTCCCTGTGAAATTATATGTGTAAGAATTGCTCATGAGAAACAAGGCGATAAATGTTGTCATCTTTCAGTGAGCTGTCCTGAAACTTATTTTTAATAGAAACTCAGCTGTAATTCGGCTATTTATTTACCATTTAAGTCTGTTAAGAAAGATTTTTTTTCCTTCATGATAGGCAATGCCAAGACAAACTTCACGTATCTAGGAAAATGAGATCACAAGTTATGAGGCATAATCTGTTGTCATCATTCAATAGGCTGTTCTGAAAAACTGGAATTTTCATCACAAAATCTTCTGTAACTCGGTTCTTTATTGATCGGTCTTTTTCATGCGAAAGTGTGTTCCTTAGAATTTTGTGCACAATGGAAAAACTGCCTTCGAAGTCTCATAAAATCTTTTCCTTGTTATATATAAAACAGACCTCGAACTTTAGAAATTTGGGGAAAGAAATAAAAATCTCCCCCTAAACAACCT
The DNA here is from genome assembly GCF_032717465.1 of Coenobita brevimanus. Classification (NCBI taxonomy): domain Eukaryota; kingdom Metazoa; phylum Arthropoda; class Malacostraca; order Decapoda; family Coenobitidae; genus Coenobita; species Coenobita brevimanus. Next base: position 12,560,052 of record NC_136987.1, on the reverse strand, counting down.
TCATTAACGAGTACCTGTTACGAATTTTTACATTCAACAACAAATTCAGAGTAACGTATGACTGAACACAGTCAATCCACTGGGTAAATAAAGAAGTAGCAGTGTTTTAGCTTCCAGTAATTTGAGTCGTGACAAACGTCCTTAAAGTTTTCACCTAACCTCATCAGTTCGAAAAGACTCTCGTAAGCTGAATCAAACCGTCTGAAGGTCGCAAGACCACCTATGTCATGAAGGTATTATCGTCGATTGATTAAATGTTAGGTTTATATAACCGTCAGAATAACAGGCAATATTCTTCCAGTATGAAGTGCTTAGGAAGTTATTAGCTCACCGGTCCAACTGTCACTGATAGCCTCTCTAGGTCCTATTACATCAACTATTTTAGGTGATAGGCATCGTCATAGCACATCCACACAGATCGCTTATATCTATTAAAGCTCAATTATGTTGCCTCAGGTACGGGCACGATAATTTAAATCGAATTCAGATTCATTTAGGCCGTTTCAGAAACGCTATATCCAGTTCATTTCTCCAGTCTTTTCATCTTAGGTCCATCCTTGTCCTTCCAAATCCATTCATTCTTAGTCTGGCTCATTCACAGTGTTCAAATTAATTAAGGAGCAATCATGCCAGTTCAGGACCGTTCACGAGTATTCAGGACCAGGTAGTCAGTTCTGATCAAGTTATGTTCCTTTAGGTTTAATTTGGGTAATTCAAGTCATTAAAATTCATACAGATCTCTCATGTCCATTGAGGCTCATTCTGGGTAGTTCAGAACGTTCCAGAACCATTTTGGTCCAGTTCAGTTCATTCATGGCCTCCACATCCAACAGAGTACAATCAGATCAGTTCATATCTATTTACATCCATGCATGTCACCTTAAACTCCACTCTGGTCCATTTACTTCATTCCATATATGTTCAGACTGTTATATATCGGTTGAGGGTTACTTCAAACAATTTATAGTCTTTCAGGTCACATGAGGTCCGTCAAGTCAACTTATTGCAGTTAAGATCGATTCAGGTCATGCCCAATTGGCTCAAAAGTTTTTGAGAAGTTAGCATTTCACGTATATCAGGACTGAGTGGGACTGGTGCAAACAACTGAGCGAGACAAGCTGTGGTAGTGGCCTCGACGGAGACCATATAACCTGTGAACATAGTGTTTATAGGGTGGCTGGTAGGTGAGACAGTCATATTATGCTCACTTCATTAGGTTCAAGATAAGTTGAGTGGGTGGTGAATAATGGGTGGAGTGGGCTGGGATGGTGATGGGTAGAGGGGTATACCGAGGGAAGTATATGCTGAAAAGATGGTGCGGTAATCGGTAAGGTGCGAGTAAGGGAGTAAAACAAAGGGTCAGGTGAGTGGAAAAGAGTTTGTGGAAAGGCCTATGAGTCAGGTGGGATGCGGGATAGTGAGGGGCGAGTACATTCGGTGAAAAACGCGTGGCAGAAGGCACAAAAACTTCTTAATTGGGTTAGATTCTGCTTAGAAGCTCAGTACTGTAGTGAAAGAAAACGGTTGGGAGTGGGTGGAGAGAAACAGCCGCTGACGGTGTTTGGGGATGTGATGGTTTGGTGGGGTTTAAGATTCTTGTGAAATGGAAGTTGTACTTTGACCAATTTAGCCGAGGCGATGGTTTATTTCACAACAAGACAGCAATATAAAGAGTGAGGAGGAGAGAGTGGCACCGTTGGGGTAGGTCTGCAGAGTAAAGATAGTGGTGGTTGGAGGACCATGAAGGGTCGAGACAACCCAAATGAAGCGGGCGTTGTAAATGAGGCGACATTGACGGTGGGAAGGGATTTATCACAGAAGTTTGGTGTTACAGGAGAAGGTAAGAAGGTTCGACGAGGAGAGTGAGCGAAACGAAGCAGCACCAAAGTGGTTGCTGGAGCAGAACATGGGCAAGAAGCTCTGTGAAGGTGAGCAGCAGAGGCTTCCTAGTTCAAGCGAGGCGATGGACTGTCGTAGAACTTTTTCTCAGAATGTAAGAACAATAACAAGAAACCAAACACAAGCCACTCTGATATACCGGGCACTTCACGCTGCAGGTGATAATTATGGATCTCATCGGATCGGATGGGGTATTCTGGTAATGCTGGAATTATTATCTGTGCATGGAAGGAAGCAGTCATTACCTGAAATATATATATATATATATATATATATATATATATATATATATATATATATATATATATATATATATATATATATATATATACATAATCTGCGATGTTTGTTTGTCCTTCAGTCACGCCCAAACCAAGGGCCAGAGACCCCCAGACCCATATATATCCCGAATCAGGGTGATCCAAGGATGGTTTTAGGTGGTCATAATTCACATCTGGGTCTTTTGAGGTCACCAGTAGAGTGTTCGCCTCTTTGGCCCTAGCAACGCCGGGTACCACTGAAGCCCAATTTTTGGCATGGGTGCTCATATGACTCCCAGTTCTGACATAGACTATGTGAGGTTGATTTCCTAGGTCATTTGAGGTCACCGGTCGGAGGTCATTTGAGGTTACAGGTAATATTAAACAAGTGCGCACAATTACTGTGCGTTAGTCTGCGAAAGCATAAATGGAAAGTTTCTGGACCTCTTGTAATTGCTCTTCAAAAGCATGAGGTATATGGTCTTTCTGGAGTAGAAAGAAAGACTGAACTTGAACATTAGAGTGGTCGCCATTTTGGCCCTGGCAACGCTTAGTACTCCTGCTAATATATATACTGTATATACTCTACCTATATATATATATATATATATATATATATATATATATATATATATATATATATATATATATATATATATACCTATTGTAATGAAAAGGTTAAAGGAGGCCTTTCGTGACTGCTTCCCTTGCTTGGTATCTTTGCTTGTGTAAACGAAATGGACTGGATACTGCAAGAATATAACGTAAATGCCGGCCTCGAATGAAGAGGAAATATGCACATGGAACCCTTCATTACCCAGTTTAAATATTCAATGCTGGTGTGAGCTTAATCCCGCCTAAAGTGGATTGAGTATATTGCCTGTGACTGTTGATTGTTTTAATTAATCTCTGTTGTTAGTAGATTAGCTTCCTATGAATTCACAATTGCTGCAACACTGCCAGGAATTTTACGGATGCGCTGGAAAATACTCTTTTTTTCTTTTAATCTGTTCACTTACTCTTTTTTTATCCTTCCTACTTTTAGATAAGTGAAGTTGAGGGGACGTTTTCGAATCGAACTGGTTAGATGCAGCCTTCATTACGTCCCTTCCTAAACTGCATTCAGTAATATGCCGGCTGCAAGAACTAAAGAGGAAAGAGGTCATCGCAAGGAATGTTGTTTTAAAGTTTTTCTAACCACATCACTGAGTAAATACAAATAGTCTGGGGGCAGCAAACATAAAACAAGAAAAGTTGCCATAAAGAAGAGTGTTTTATATAGATTGCCTTGAATCTGTTAACTAAGAGGGGTCTACTCTATGCTGAATTAAATAAACTGGGGGAGTAAGAATTCAAAGGGCAAACAGCTCGAAAATGTTCTTGTTTATTTTTTATTTTTGATATTCTTGCCGGTTTTTATTCACCTTGAGGTAGACCTTTCAAACTAGAAGGATTAGACAAAGCCTTCATTAATACTTTCATAACCAGGGGGCATTCCAAGATTATCTAAATCTTCTATCAGTAAGAAAATTACTCGTATTATACAATAGGACGCCGTCTTGGTAAAGGAGTTTATCACTTCCACGGTGATGACATCCTTCGTTCTTGTTACCCGTAGATGGGTTTATTCAGCTTAGGAAAGGTAGGTCGGTGCAAATGGATTACTGCAGTTTGTTTTTGACCCTTTCATTACCAGATATCCTGCTTAAACTGGGTAACATCGCCTAGCAGTAGCAGCGATAAGGTGAGATGTTCTTGGGATGAAGGAGTCAATATTGTCAGGCTATCATGACTCCTCCGCGCTCAGTCAAATCGTCTGGTATCAGCCAAAAGATAAGAAGAGAGAAAGCATCAACACTCATGAGTTTCTAAACCTTACCTTCAGCCAAACAGCGTCGTCTGGCGTTAGCTGGAGCAAACAATTACTCGAGTAGTTTCGACCGTGTGTGAATCATGGAGAACGCATTAACACTGTCAGATCCCTATACTTCCCCCAAGACAATATAATAGTCTAGCGCTAGCTGGAATAAAGTACCAGTAATCACGACCGGGACAAGGTTGAAATTCCCAGGCTTCTAAAATAACCTCAGGTGAATAAAATCATTCGGTGTTAGCTAAAGGAAAATAGTATGAGTTGACACGATTCAGAGACAGTTAAATTGCTAATTCGTCGCCGGCGCAATTTCCTAAGCAAATGAAGTCTCTCAAATGCAGTATCTGTGGCGCCTAAGAACATGTTATCGGCGAGAAAAGTGGCCAGACATCTGATTACAGTCAATGGGAACTTGGGGCCGCTCAGAAGAAAAAGTGGGTTCATCCTCGTGTTTTTCTCAAGAAGTTAGAATGAAGTTGCTGAGTTGCGCTGGTGGTTCTTTTATCCTCATCCCAAAAAGTTATTGGCGCAGAGTAAAACCGTGTTATTTACTGCCATTGTTTACTCCCACTTTTCCTCTTAAAAAAGACGAGCAAAATTTCAGAGAGAGAGAGAGAGAGAGAGAGAGATCTAACTCGTAACGGAGGAAAAAGATGGTGCGTCGTTGGGGTGACAAGTTCATGCATACAGATAGAGAAAATCTAATGTGAATATGAATATATAGTTCTATTTGTCTGTCTATTGCCACATCGCTCTGTCCTCTGCCATTTGGTTGATCTCCGTTGAACTCACACACCCGTCCCTCATACATCTTAACACTTATCCTTTCATCTCATTCTTGGTCTATCCCTCCTCCTCTCCCCTTCCACGTTGCTCATATATACTCATCATACTCATCCAGTCAGTCTCTCATATTTCATACATTCCCAGTCTTTCATGTATGCAACAGATCAACTCTGGAACTGTTTTCCTCTGTCCATATTTCCTGCTTCCTATGACCTCCAGTCTTATAAACGTAATGTGTCCAGGTATCTTTGAATTTGAATTTGGTTCTCCTATCTTTATTTTTGTTTTTTGGAGGGAACTATCTTACAAGCTTCTAGCTTTTGGTTCCTTCTTCCTTGCATTAAAAAAATTGGCCATGCCATTTCTGAGTATTTCTTTTAACATTTTCAATCACATCCTCATAAAACCACAACTCTCCTTTACCTCCTCATTTGTTTGTTTGTCCATGTGACCCTACATGCACCACACAAATAACTCATTTCCGTTGCTTTCATTCATGACATTTGTCCTTCCAACAGGGTTCAAACTTTACCTCCACTTGTTAGAGTGGAGATCGCAATACTGTCATGCAACGACTATTATTTATTTTTTTACTTTCATGCTCATTTCCTTATTCTTTATCTCTGCTTTCAGTGAGCCAGCAACCTTTCTACCCTGATGCACCCTTTCAGCACTTCATCTTCTAAACTTCCATTTTTAATCGCACTACCTAAGTACGTGAATGCATTTACATTCTCCATTTCCTCAGTAGTCAGTCTCACAGTACATGTTGTGACTTCATTTTTGTCAAATACCATAACTTTACCCTTGTCTACTTTCACTTTCAAATTCCGTTTCCTACATACACTCCCAGACTCATTCACCAAGTTTTGCGACTCACATTCATCTTCACGTAACACTACAGTATCATCAGCAAACAATTGTATATGAAGATTCCACACCCTACCCTTTCACATTAGAGAGACCCCAACATCACTGCCCTGCCTAGTATCTCTTTTATAACTCCATCCATATACAAAGTGAACAACCACGGAGACATGATACACCCTTTCTTTAATCCATCACCTAAATCAAATAACTTAGTTCATTATCCACGCTCACTACAACCTGCCGTCCTCATACGAGTACATGCTCTTCACAACTATCAATAACTTCCCATCTGCCCCTTATATGTCTAGCCACATGCTTTCCCCAGATCCATGAAGGCATTAAGGAACTTCTACCCCTTCTCTAGATACTTTCCACAATATAATTTAGAACGAATATCTGATCTACACAGCTTCTTCCCTTCCTAAAACCCTCTTGTTGCTCTCCAACTAATTTCTGGGTTATTACCCTAACTCTATCGATTAGTATTCCATCGCATGTTGCTTATAGGAACATCTGTACCTTACTTCCAATCCTCCAGGACCCTACCTTCCTCCCAGGCCTTCTTCTCCCAGTTAGTCCCCAGTCATACTTGCACTACTTTTGTTGTCTATATTCAACAATTATTTAACGTGTTCTGTCCATCTGTTAACTTTTCTCCAGTCTCAACCAATATTCTTGTTTTGTTTTTTTCCCCACTCCTCTAAACACACTGTCTAACATTCTTGACCTTCTTTCAAAACAGCTTTTTACATTCCTCAACTATACACTTAGATTTCTTCCAAGCTTCTTATCCACTTATTTTTTACTTACTAGTCTCTTCTCCTCTCTCCTCTATTCAACACATAACTCTCTTTTCCTTCTTCTCCACATCATCCATTTCTCTACTTCCCAACCACTGGTTATATGTTTTCTTTTCTGCTACAGCTCGTTTCACATCATTATTCCAACATGAGGTTCCTTGCACCCCTTTACGTCTCCTCTACACCTCACATACTGTCTCACATGCTGTATAGATTTCTTCTGTAAACACAATATTTATACCTTGTACCTCCCCCGTCTGGTCCCTATCATATTTTCTCAGTCGCTCCTCTACTTCGGTCTTGTATTCCACCTTTTTTCCAGCCTCCTGCAGCCTCTCCTCAAAGGAGCTGATTCCTCCCGTCTTCCTCTTCTTCTGTTCACTCATTGCTGTTGCAGATCTGTCTTGGACACTAGCATGTAGTGACCATTTAGTCTACAGCCCCTCTGTTCCCTCTCGTGGTGCCAGAATAGCTCAGTGGTAGCACTCGCGCTTCATGACCTTAGGGTTGGCAGCATTTGTTGGCAGCCTGTACCCGGATAACGTATTTCTGGTGAGAAATATGGTGGTCCCTCCAAGAATCTCTCCTTGTCCTTCACAGCTTTAATTATGATTCATTGGTCCTTGCTCGGGGGATTCACCCCTTGTTCACTTCCGTGTCTAAAACAGACCCCATATGCTCAATCACTCACATAATATATTATTATTTTCGATTCATCCAACTCACAACCCATCTTCCTTATCACTCTTCATGTGCAGTACACCTGTGGATAATTTTGTGCCTAAAGAAACTACTGGTTATTGCCAAGCCCTTCCCAACACAAATACACACCATAGGACTACCAATCCCATCTACTTCAGCAGATATGCCCCGCTCACCAACCACTACATTATCCTTTTTCCAACATTTCCATTCTATCTCCAGTCAAAAGCACTCTTTCACTCCTTTCAAACTTTTACACTCAGCTTCCAGTTTTGTCCAGAATTCATCTTTCACTCTGGTCGCTTGGTCTTCCGTTGGGGCATATGAATATACTCCGTTACTGACAATAAACCTTTACATGACTTGTATTTCAGACAAGTTATGATTTAAATCCTTCTATACTACAGGAATACAACTGATTATTTTGGCAAGATATTATAAGCTGAGACCAGGTTTCAAGCTAATTATAACTGAGATAAACAAGACTGTGCTACGATAATGTGATATGGTCCCGTAATTTCCCTTCAGGAAGATTTTTTTTTCTATAGCCATCAAGTAGACGATCTGATCCAGCCTAGGAGAGACAACTAGTATTGTACAAATTTGAAGGGTCTCTCCCAAGTTGAATTAAATAATATAGATGTACATTTTGTTCATTCATTTTGGCAAGGAGGAAATTTTCGTCCTTTTGCGGGTTATTTCCCGTACCTAAACAGCAGAATAAGACAATGCTTTGACTCAGCATCATTTTATCGGAACTTCATCATTACTAAAACCATATTTTTGTGTTGGTCTCTTGTTATCGCTCAATAATTAAAATAACGAGGAAATAATTTTACGCCTAGTGAAAGTGAATAGATTACACAACTTTACCACGCTGAAAAGGTTAATGATATCAGTTAGGATCTAATGTAATTACGTATGTACCCTAGTAAGCCTGTTGAATAAAGCTTCGAAGCTGCCATGTATGAAAATAACACAGTACATACACTCGTACTGACACAACTTCACAGAGGAATGAAAACTCAGAGTAACGCTAAACGAAGAAATCATTCAGTATCCCTCAGCTGTGACTACGACATCGTCCTTTGGCCTTAATCTGACTATGATTACTCAATTCTGTTAACTTTAGGAAGTATCCCTTGTAGTGAGGAAGTTATTTAAGGCTATATCTAACCATTCTACTCCGAAAAATCTCTCATAGGATGAATAAGCTTATCTGGCGGTAGGAGAAATTTATTACAACAGACGTCCGAATCCTGATGATGATGTACACGGTAAACTATTCGTTCTGCTAAAGGTAACTTCCATCAAAGCGAAACCGAGTAACTTTAGCTTCAGGGAGAATCTGTTTAAAATTTCTCGATGAATAGGCTGTTTGGAGAGATGAGGAGGTTGAGGAGAGAAGGTGGTGGTGGTGGTGGTGACGGGAGATAAGGTTAAGGGAGAAAGGGTTAATTTGACGTGTGGGCGAGGAGGGCTGACGGGATGGAAGGGGAAAGTGGCACGAATATAAATGACGGGGTGATGAGAGGCGGACAGGGCCAGAGGGCGAGTAGGGAGAGAAGGGATGGGGAGAGGAGGGAGGGAAGAAAAGGGAAGCGAGAAGAAAATGAAACGGGGAGGAAAGGGAAAGAGATAGCAAAGCTGTGGTGGGGAGAGTGCCAGGAAGAGAATGGAAGGGAAAGGAGAGGGAGAAAGATGTGGATTGACGAGGAAGGTAGAGTGAAGTGGAAGGAAAAGCAGCGGAGGGAGGAGAGAGGGGAGTGGGAGGAAAGTTAAGGAAAGAGCATGAAAGGGAGGGATGGGGAGGGGAGAGGGAAGAGGGAAGGGAGACGGCAGAGCGTGGAGGAGAGAAGGAGAGGAAAGAGGAAGGGGAGAGAGAAGAGCATGAAAGGGACGAAAGGGAGGGGAGTTTAAGGAGGAGGGGAGAGGGAAGAGCTGGGAAGGTAGGGGAAGAGAAGGAAGAGGGAGAAAAGTGGGGAAAGCAAGAAAGAGAAAATGGGAGGGAAGAGAGAGGTGGGGAAACGAAAGGAAAGGGAAAACAGAGAAAGGAGAGGAAGAGGCTGTGGAAGTCAAGGTGAGGGAAGATACAGAGAATGGACGAGAACAAAGAGGACGGAGAGGGAAATGGAGGAGCGTAGGATTGAGGAGGAGAGGAGGGGATGGGAAGCTCGAAGGGGAGCGAGAAGAGGGGAGGGAAGAGAGGAAGGGACAGGAACAAGGGGAAGAGGGTGGTGGAGAGCGAGGAGGAAGGGCAGATATGAAAGATTGTGAGGGGAGGGAGCTGATTGATGGCTGAATGTGTGTGTGTGTGTGTGTGTGTGTGTGTGTGTGTGTGTGTGTGTGTGTGTGTGTGTGTGTGTGTGTGTGTGTGTGTGTGTCAGAGAGAGAGAGAGAGAGAGAGAGAGAGAGAGAGTTACAATGGATTCCACATAGGTTACTGCCTTATCTTGGTGGTACGGGTTTAATACTATTTGAAAGACTTACCATCGTATTAGAAAAGGTTGAGATAGGGAAAGCAAAGGGGAAAGTTGTTTCTTGCCATCCATACCCTCACATAATCAGTCGTACAGGCAAATGGACAAAAACAATACGTTAAATGACTGAAATGCGTGAAGCAAATTTTACAAGAATTGTAAAATAGTACCAATCCATTAATCCTCATCTCATAGAATAGAATTGCTGTTGTTTAATCATGCAGTTTTATATAGTCCATGTGTGTTCATTTTTACATATACCTATTCGATAAGCATAAACATACAGAGCTTATATTTATGCATATGATGCCAAGAAGCAATGATGTCCATGAGCTGTTTCAAAGACTGCATCCAAGAGATTATCGATTATAAATGTAAAATGAAACAAGTAATTTTTGTTCCACTTACGTCAAGGGCGCAGAATGTTGTTTCGGTAGAGCCGATACCCAACAAGTAATGATTTGTTCTACATTTAAATAATTTTAAGGTGTGTTTTCTACTTTTTCTGGGAGCCTGTTCCATTCAGTAACAACTTCCTTGGTGATAAGATATCTGATTACTTATAAATTAACGATATATCCTCAAATAATTTAAGCTACTTCAATTATCAAGCCCATTGTTTATCTGAAGCATTACATTAGATTACCTCTAAATATGCGCATGGATACTCCGTGCAGAGCAAGCTGTCTTAATTTATTACAAATGTAGGAATTAATATTGTTACTTGACGCACAGATATTCAAACACTGCTATACCCTTTCTGAAGACAAAACTGCACCGTGCATTGGAAAATTTGGTCGTACCAGATTAAAATATATTCGCATAACAATGGCCTTACTTGTAATCGTGAAGTTCCCTATCTGTCTGTAGTCGGAAGGGTGGCAATGAACAAATCGCCTTCATGTCGCTGTCCTCTGCCATCAGGTTGCTCCTCTTCCATCTCACTCCACCTTCATTTATATACCTCTACATCCCTTCCCTCAACATATTCTTTGGCCTCTTTCTCTCTTCCTCCAACTCACTCATTATCTCTTCCAGCATTCTATTGGCCTTCTGTGTTTCACTACAGCGCTGAGAGATTTAAAGGTACTTGTTAATGCCATATCTAGATCATTTACACTGTTTGCCTTACATTATTTTAGCCTGTAATTTCATATCCGCATCTCTGATTGCTTTTAATATTTAGTAGCAATGTTAATGATATTTGCCAGTGAAATAGCCACTCGGCAATTTGCTGAGTGCTGTAAAATTTTATCCTATCGTTATTATTTAATACGGCATTGCCTTTTTGTAATAAAGATACGCTATGCAACATCAGTGTCATTATTATAGAACTGTGAATAGAAGAGTCCTCTGAACTAATCCCTGTGACACAACAAGACGAACCGACGATCACGGAGAGGATACCCCATGAACTAAGATTCTCTGTTCTTCATCGTGGAACCAGCTATTTAACCAACTACTGCATATACGTTCCCTAAAATTTCAAATCCTTTTTCATAGGGTACATTACCCTAAGCTTTCACAACATTCTCGTATATTATGAGTATGTTCAATGACTACAGTAATTCATATCACGAATGTGAAAGAGGTCATTAAGACACTAAGACAAATGTGCAGGGAATGACCATCTTTTAAATTCACGTTGTGTATCGTTGAATATGTTAAATTTCTCAGAGTAGTCTATCTTGCCCCTAATAATGATCTCCAGCAACTTACATGTCACAGCAGCTACATTAGATGGTCTGTCGTTTTCTGACAGCTTCCGGTCACCTTTCTTAAATACTGAGGTAACTTTCGTCAGACTGATACCTTCAGATAGCTTCGCTTTTCCCAGCATCATGTTAAAAATGATTGCTAGATATATTGAAAATTCATCATTGGAGAACATGAAAAAAATTTAGGGCCAGACCTGTCCACTGCTGAATGTTACTGCATGAGGCTTCGGTATTAAACCATTTAGGTTTATTATCGAGAGAGAGAGAGAGAGAGAGAGAGAGAGAGAGAGAGAGAGAGAGAGAGAGAGAGAGAGAGAGAGAGAGAGAACTTGGGCCATCAACGGGAAGGCAAGTGTATAGAATAAGGGTGATAAATTAAGATATAGATGAAAACTCACGAGAAGAATCTCAAATGTACAGTAGCAGTACAATTGAAAAAAAGTCTGGGAAAGTAGATCTTTTTTAGCTTGTACGAGTATATACAGTCAATCAGTTTAGGGATTATCAAGTTCACTTACGGCCATCCAGGTCATGTAACCCATTCAGGTTTTTCACACTCACACAATCCCGGGAAAGGTCAGTTTTAAGCCACTTAGGTCACGTTAAGGTAGGTGCTTACAGATCATTCACTTTAGTGGGGACAAGTCAGACTAGTTCCAGCTCATTCAAGCCAATCGGGCTAAATCACATCCGTTTAGGTTTAGTTTGCTCTACAGAGATAATTTCAGATGCAACTGCATTTAGCAATATTACTCCTCTATTCAGTACAATAGTTCTAACTTTGACTCACAATATTCTGAAATGTTTGATGTGTTTGGAATACTAAATCAATGACTTTGGAAAGTCATTTCTCCCTGTTCTGTTATTCACCGTAAGGATGCCGATCGAAACAAGTTTCGGCAACAATACATTCAGAAAATTCTGGGTATATTTCAAGGTTCCCAGATCCCTTTAGGTCTGTGCAGATCTAATGCAATCAATTCGGGGATGCTTCAGACCTCTATAGACATTTTAGATCCATTCAGATTCAAGTCCTTCAAAATGATTCAGAATACGATGTATCTATTTACTAACTACCTACAGTATGAAGTCTTATAAAAATAAAAAAAAAAAATCAACCCTATTTGTGGGGGTGGAGGGGCGGCGAAGTGAGGAAGGGGGGAAGAGAAAAATGAGTTAGGTGGGTGGATGGGAGTGGGCTGGGTGGGCTGGGATGGTGATGAGTGTTGGGGTAGTGTGATTAATATACACGGTCTGAAGATTAGCGCTTTGCGAGATTCGGTGCTGTGTGTGTGACAGGTAAAGTCACACACACAACACCGCATCTCGCACAGCAAGCCCCGGATTTGCTCCGGGACGGGGTGTTGCTTTCACTCGGTCTGTCTGTCTGCCTGTGTGTCTGTCTGTTAACAACTTTAAGCGGAAACTAACGGAGCGATTTTGACTAAAATTTCAGGGATGATGGGCAATGACTTTCTGATCACCTGATTAAAATTTGGGTAAAATTGGGCCATAGCCCAGACTGTAGGCTCCAAAATGTAAGATGATTTTTTTTTTCACCATAACTCCTTTAAAATTCGTTATATCGACATGAAACCAAAACCTAAAGGTGCATCTTTCAAATCTGCATCCTATAACATGCCTCATTACATCAGGAGGATCACCCTCCCTTTTGGCGGTAGGGGGGTCAATGTCAGGTGGATCGGGCCTAAAATTTCAAATCGGTATAAAATCATCAATTTTTCACCCGATTTACTCCAAATTTGATATATGACATCTTTGACTTGATATCCTGTTTTGTTTATACGTCAGCACTAAAATGACTTCCGGGGACAGGTTTACTGTGCCCAGCACCTCTTTTTGCTTTCATATATTTGGTTTGGTGGAGGGAGGGAGGGTGCGAAGTGGCCATAAATAGCGTGAGGTGAATGGCAAAGAAGTAATAATCTGGTGTTGGGGAAGGGTTCGTTGTATGACGTGCAGTTTGCTGGCGCGAAGGGTTGGACCACAGATTTCTCGTTGACAATGAATTGGTTGGAGGTGATGGGGTAGGGAGGCAGAAATGGGCTGGAGTGAATGGAGAGTAGTAATATCGTGGTGAGTGGTGGCGTGGAGTGGGGATAGTACAGCCTGTGAAGATAGCTGTCGTAGCGCTAATGGCATGAAGGTAGTGAAAAATTTCGTCAGCATTCTCCAAAATAACAAGACCAAGAAGAAAGTCTGCATGCACTCCTTTCATATAACTAACATCTTGCAACACAAGGAACGAACTTTAATACTGTGTTCTCTCTGTGTCAGACTGCTAAGGCAACACATGCAAAATAAGAGAGAGAGAGAGAGAGAGAGAGAGCGTCGCTCGTGCAAGAGTGAGGTGCGAGAGAGAAGCTTGTAATGGGGGATTTAGAGGCAGATTAACTTGGAATGATGTTGGGAAAGTGGAGGATGGTGGTGGTGGTAGTGGGAGAGGGTTGGGTGAGTTTTGGAACCTCTAAAAGGATTGGAATCCTTATCTCTTTGGAGTCTGTGACGTCTCCTTTAGTTTATAGTTATTATTGTCAGACGATTTGATTCAGATTAGGAAAACAACCTAGCACCGTAGGAACTCAAGAATTCCACAAGAAACATCTTTAATTCGGGGAATTTCTGAGCAAAGTAAGTAGTCAGGTGATAGCAAGAATATAGTTACAAATGAACTTCTGATGGTGGGAAGGATGATGATGGTAGTGGTCTGATGGTATCAGACCCATCAAGACCCTCAGCTTGAGATCGTCGGTTTGAATAAATTTTTGCTGCAATGTGATGATTTTATTGAGTACAGGAATGCTCCTTGTTCCTGAAGGGCCAATGAGGGGTATATCAAGCTTTTTCAGTTCAAAAGTCTATCCTAAAGTTGTCTAGAAATAAGAAGAATAATGTTGCATGTGTGTTCCAAACTGGCAAAGAACCGTGACCTCTTGCAGCACAGTTGATTACCAAGTGTAGTTATATTTCAGCTTCGTTTTGACTAGTAACCAAGAATATTTATTGCTTCTTAAGAGCTAAATTTAAAAAATATCCATGCAACCATGACTTATTACGAGAGTTATGGGGGTGGTCCAGCTCTGTCGGGTGAAAACAGACCGACTATAGAGATAACACTTATGAGGAAATGCATGAAATTTCACAAAGTTTACTTTTTAAGTGTAAAGTATTTACACGTATTTGTATAATACATTAAAAAAATTTATAGAACAAATATTCTAGAGGGTACGTTCAGATTGAACTAGCTCCATACCGTGATCGTGTTGGAAGCCGTACAGAAACGTCCCATTACTGGGATGGTTGTTTTGGCGTCCGATGGTTTTGCATGTATCGTCTGTGGTTCCGCGCCTGTCCTTTTACTCTGTTGGGGCTTGAAAATATTTCTGAAGGCGTAAATCGAAAACCTGAGGAAGGTTTTCGATTTACGCCATCACGTACATGCATATCAGTTTCATGGCAATTTGGCCAAGAACTAAAGGCGTGAAGCCATGACAGCAAGCGTTAGTAAGAAAAGCAAGAAGAAACAGAATAAAAATCCTCTCCTCTGTAAAATGAAAAATTCGTCGTTAAACTAAAGGTCTAACTCTGATTTTTGGGAAGGAGAGAGGTGGTGATGGTAGCGCTAGGAGAGGCCTTCGAACGGATCAGAACCCTTAAGCTTCCTAAGCCCGAGCAAAAGTGATATGACACGAAACTTTGTAACTACGTGCTGGTTACGTTATGGAAAAAATTATGGTAGCTGGGAACACCGGAGGAAAAAAAAAATCTGAAACGCTGAGAAAGTATTTAAGTGTGCGGTGGGAGGGAGAGATGAGTAAGAGAGGCCATTGGAGAAGAAAATGGTAAAGACGGAATGAATGGGAATTATACCAGTGATGTTAGGGAGTTGAAAAACAGTGGTTTGTCTTTCAGTGGGATCATGGTTTATAATTTTATTTATGCTATCACCCGTTTTTATTTAAATCATGGAAGATCTTTCCTTGATTCGATTATATTTTCATTTTGCTCTTGCAGTCTCCAGGCGACTTTACTTAACTTAGAAAGGGTATCTACGAGTGAGGGGAATAATTAACACTATATCTAACCCATCCAGTTTCAAATATTTTCTAAACAATACAAACGCCTATGAGCACAGCAAGAATAAAGTGCTAATTGAGTCCTCATCATCAGAGTCAATGGGTTGGAAGAATTTGCATCAACTCTAATAGTGCGACAGTGAAACCTGATTTTGAAAATTTTGTGACACCATCCGCAGGCAAGAGCGGCATCTGCTTAATTATTTTCTTATTGTTTGAAAATTTTTGAAATATACAAGTAATACACACATACCGATCAATAAACAATGCCTATTTTTACAAGGTGCATTACACACACACACACAGACACCATCTACCCATCCATCTTTACTACTCCAGCCTTTTACTACCCCTCGTCCTCCTTCCCTCAATATATACTTAACTTTTAAAAGAAGTCTGCTTCTATAGCCAAAGCCTCCCTTCATACAACACCCTCTGGCAAAGGAAGTACTAGTCAAACCCTGCCCCACCTCCCATCACTATTTTAGACAGACATATGCACAGCACCCACTACTTTCTACCCAACACACATTTTAACACAGATGTAGCCAGCTTATAAAATTGCTGCCTCCCCTACCAGCCTCTGTTAACCAGGTATACTTCTGTCATACATTGCCACCCGTCATCACTGCTGCCAATCCTGCCCACTAGCCTTATCCACCTTGCAAGTTCTCAAAGACCTAAACTGACATCTCAGAAACCATTGCACCTGATTATTTTTGGTCCACGTGTATGTACTGTACACAACACTTGAAACGATCTGTAGTAATTTGAGTCTCCCTGTTGGATATCAAGGGTCCTAAAAGATTCTGAAAAGCATTAACTGTCAATTCTAGTAAAATATTGCAATGATGGAATCAATGCAACACAGATCAATATTTATTAGCCAAAACGACTTGATGGAACTGACATTACCTTAAAGGGCTATAACCGACAGAAATAGTCCTGATCTGATCAACCTTGGTTAGATCACTGCTGAGCGACTAGAGTGAATGTAATCTGAGCTGAATGTACGTGACTGACTCTAAATTGATGTCTTTGTCCTGATTGGATGTTAAGGCCCTAAATGTATCTACTTGAACCTGGATGGATATGACTAGACACTTCTGGATCTGAAGGACGGAAATAGAAACTTACCTGAAATGACAATTTGCTTGAATAGCCACCACCTTTGAACTGCACTGAACTTGTTTGAAGCAAAATAACTAGGCCGATATTAACGTGATGGACCTGATTACTGTAGATTTGAAACAACATTACTATACCTGAATGAACCCATCTGATCTGTATGGGTCATAACTGATCTGACCAGGGCGGACTGAATGTGACAAAGCCGTATAGATGTTATTTGGCCTGACTGAATTTAATTACGCTTGAATGACCTTGATATTCAAGACGAACACACAGTACAGGCAAAGCACACACCCACCCATCCACCCACACTTACACCCACCCACACACACACACACACACACACACACACACACACACACACACACACACACACACACACACACACACACTCACACACACAAACTTACTTTCCTAAAGCTGTCCTTCTGCTGCAGAAGACGACGGCTACTGTACTCACTAAAATGGTGTGTTTCTCAGTCTTTGGTACCAACATGTGTGACTATGCAGACCAATTCTAGATCTGCAAACCACACGTGCCACACAGTTGGCATGTCAAGTCCGGGTTTGCTGGTAAAACGCTGTTTTGGTTATGCCTCTGTTGTCTATGCTCTTCTCTGGCAAGGTTTCAAGCTTCTTCAAGGCGAATGATTCCTTCGCTGCAGAGAGCTTGCCATTGTTTTCCGTCAGAGGCATTGTTTTCAGGATCTTTTGGTATGATGTTGCATTTCTTCAGTGTTGTTCTTACATGATCTATATATCTCTTCTTCTGTCCCCTTGGGTCACGGCGTGCTGCAGGGAGTTAGCCAAACAGAATCTGGCGGGGAAGTCGGTAAGCTGTTTTTCAGCCAGCATCGTTTCGATGCTGGTTGAAATTGCCCGGTGGAGAATTTATGAGTAATGGACTTTATCCTCACGTGTGAGTCCATGCACGTGCTGTAAGCATCAAATGTGACAAGGCCGAAGCTGTTTAACCCCTACACCGCGGGCTTGTTTACCAATGACTTGCGTGTGCCGCGGGGTTATTTGGGCTCCGACAGACTCTCAAAAAATATTTGCCAAAAATCAGTTATTAGTCCTAGAATAATAAAATTATATATGCTTATGGCACATACCTTCAGCTTTCTCCTGGAATGATTGTTGAGCCTTCGTCCGTTACCGTAGGACTTGTGGAGACCTCTGAAGTAGGGTAACGAAGTCTCCACTTTACACTTCCCGACAACCTGTAATATGATTACCACAGCCAGATACAAACACTATAAACACTATTCTACAATTTTCAAGTAGTTTGGGATCCATACTCAAAAAAAAAAAAACACTGTGAAAGCAATGGAAATTACGAGCGCGTCTGATCGTCGCACTGGCACTAGTTCGCTTTTGTTACTCTGTCATTTATTATTCAAAAAACCCCTCACACTTTATATTTCTATTACTATATAACACTTATATATATCTACAGTCTTTATCCATAAGTTTCCTTCAGTAGTATTAGTTTATTGTCACTGTAGGGATTCAATTTCTTTCAGTAAAATACGTAGCATTCACTTTCTCGTCCTGTATACTGGCATTGAGAGTGAATGTCACTTTCATCTTCACTCTCATAACTCATAGCATTCAGACATGCTAGAGTGAAACTTTCACTTTCATTACTCCTAGGGTATATACTCGTATTCTTATAATACTACTCATTTACATTTCTATTTACGTTCTCTATTTTATTTACGTTATTTACATTTCTATTTTATTTACACTGTGTTGTGCACTGTCACTTGAAATAACTTATAAAACTATTTTCCATTGTTCACGTATATTTACATTCATTACTTTCACTTGCTGTTTACACATTATTTACACATTATTTACAATTCCACTTGCACTGTTTTACTCAATAGAAAGATCGTAGTCACTCTTTTATCAATTGTCAGCCCTTTACCTCTTTCCACACGAGGTTTAGTAGGGGGTAAAGGTCAGAGAGCCATTTGCATGGGGGTGAAAAAAGGCCTTGAAGTCAGCAAGAAGAAACATACGTCCCCTCACTTCGGAAGATGAGAGTAAACTGATAACGCAGGGCCAGCCTGGGGTTATTCAGAGTTACCAATATTGGTTCTTGAAACAGCTAAGTCTAGCACTGATATGATTGGCAGGAAATCTAGACAATACATTATAAATTTGGTAGTTCCAGGTGAATGTAAATATCACTTAGGCTTCTCCCTTCCTTCCTTACATGTATATTTATTACGAAAATAGATTAGAGGCCTACTTAGGAGATATATAATCAGAGCTACCAATGTTAAATCTTGAAACAGCTTTGTGTAGCACTGATATGATTGGCAGAAAATCTAGACAATACATTATAAATTAGGTAGTTCCAGGTGAATGTAAATATCACTTAGGCTTCTCCCTTCCCTCCTTACATGTATATTTATTACGAAAATAGATTATACGGCATATTTCAAGGGGAAAAAAACAGCGAAAATTAGCGAACGAGTGCACGTGAGGTGTTGTCAGGTGATAATTAGCCAATTCCAGGTGTATGGCACTCTCACTTACCTTATTTCTTTCTTGTATATATTATTTGGTATAAGAATACGACATAGGGCTTATTTCAATGGATGAAATCAGTGAAAAATTCCAGGGAAGATTTACTTAGCGTAGCATGGCCGGGCAGGCGAGAGGATAGAGTAATGGAGGGGGGGTAGGGAGGGGAGTCAAGAACGGGGAGAAATGGCTAAATTGTCAACAATGGATGGGAGTACAGATGAGATTAGGAGTGCTGACTAGTGTTGGACATTGGCAGTACTGATAGATGATACAAGCCCCCACTTGGAAGCCCGGGTGAATTCAAAATAACACAGAATCACAAAAGCGACGTCCCGCGGTATGATCCCTTGCTCCCAAGGGTCACGAAAGTGACGCCCCGCAGTTAAGGGGTTAATGTGATGCTGGTAAGTACTCCTTTCTCTCTCTCTCTCTCTCTCTCTCTCACACACACACACACACACACACACACACACACACAGTGGGAGTCACAGATAGCAGACGTGCGACCTCAGCGCTCCGAACCAGCACGGCCAGTGGCATTACCTAAATTAGTATCTTTATATGAGTCAAGCTCTGTACCAGGTTAGACTAAATGATTTTTCATTATTAAAAGAAAAAAAAAAAAAGAAGTTTAAACAAAACTTGTTCAAACAGAAAAGAGAACCAAGAGGCGAAAGAATGCGCTCAGTCAGCTGAGGTTTGTTTAGACTACAGCTGCACGAGGTATGTAAGTACATGTACTCTGTGCTTTTAGTATTGCAAAATAGACACATACTTTAGTAAAGCAAATTTGGAAAAGAAAAGGGATAAAGGTACAAAGCAAGGTGATGATTTCTACCAAAAACTGGTTGAAGTGGAGACGCACAACAGACTGGTTGAATGTGTACACAAGCTAGAAATGGCTTTCAAAAATGAAATTGATGAAATAAAGAAGCAGATGCACTTGCAAAAGGAAGAAATAGAAAAACTAGGAAGGGAGGCCAACAAGAAAGACACAACCATCAGTGAACTAACAGTGGAAATGAGTACACTTAGGAAGAAAATTAGTGAAATGGCAAGTACAGTAGTCAATGACGAGAGTGTTATGGAAAAGTTCAAAAATGATACAGAGACAATTAGGCAAGTAAGCAGTCTGATAGACCAAAGCAGTGATATTGAGGAGAAGATAACACAGGTGAATGAAGCTGTGCAAAGCTACAAAAATGATGTGGAAACCACGTATGCTGAAATGGTGAAAGTAAAGAAAGACTTAGAAACAAGGGTGGAGAAAAAAAAAACATTAAACAGGAAGTGAAAGGAATAATCCAAAACAATTCAAAGTTAGTCAGAGATTCAGTAGATATAAACAAATCTATAGTAATCACTGGTATAGAAGAGGAAGAAGTAAAAAACAAGATCACAAGAGACAAAAAGGAGATGGCAAATGTAATGAGCTTACTGAAAGAAGTATCAGAGGAAATCTGTAATAAAGACATAGAGGAACACAAAAGGTTAGGGAAATACGAGAAAAGCAAGACAAGACCTCTAAAGGTGACTTTCCAGAGTGTAAACGCTGTGGAGGAGATATAAAAAATGCAAAGAATCTTATGGAAAAAGAGGAGTTCAAAAATGTATGGATAAAAAAATGCCTAACACAAGAGGAACTGGAATTACTGAAAGAGAAATGGAGGAAGCAAAAACAAAAAATGAGGGAAGATCAGAAGAGAAGAAGAACAAATTTTTTTTACAAAGTAATAGGATTGGAGGTACGAAAGCGGTACATAAACAGGATGGAATAAAAAGGAGGAAGGTAGTAAAACCATGTCATGACAAGTATATAAACAAGATGATAAAGTTGATGTACTCAAATGTGGATGGAATGGTATCTAAATTACTAGAGATGAATGATTATGTCAGAGAAAATGAACCACATATAATATGCCTAACTGAAACAAAATTAACACCAAGGATATCCAATGACATACTAAACTTAGAGGAATACAATATATGGAGAAGAGACAGAAATTTAAAAAAAGGAGGAGGAATTATAATATTAACTAAGAAAAATCTAAAAGTCAATGAAATAAAACTAGATATACCATCACAAGTAGAACTGATTGCAGCAGAGATCAACACATCTGAAGGGAAAGTAATTGTAGCCAATTTGTACATGCCACCCAGATCAAACACATGGGAAAGAGACGAATATGAGGACCTGGCAGAGAGTACAATTCAGAGTTTAAGATCATTACTACATAAAATGGAAGAGAAATCGGAAAAAATTATACTAACTGGAGATTTTAATACAAATATAAATTGGAATACTCTAGATACAATTAGCCAAGAAAGCTGTTGGGACCAAAAGCTCCTGGATTTCATGCAAGAGTTTTTCCTAACGCAACATGTGAGGGAAACCACCAGAAAAAGAGAACTCGATGTACCTTCAGTGCTAGATCTAATATTTACAAGGCAAGAAAATGATAATGACAGTTTAATATATCACCCTCCACTCGGCAAAAGCGATCATGCAGTACTAAATTACAACTTCACGATAGCAAATGACATAGTTAACAGCAATGAAAGTTACAAAAAGAGCCTAAACTATAAAAAGGGAAATTATCAAGACCTAAAGAAGTATTTCTTAGAAGTTGATTGGGAAAATGAGCTTAGAGGACAAGATTTAAATGCTGTATATAAAAAATTCTGCGAATTTTATGAAATAGGAGTCCAGAAGTACATCCCACAGCACAAAGAAGCAGATAAGAAAATACAGAAATGGTTCAATACAGAATGTAAAAAATCAAAAGAAAGAAGAGATTTGTTGTGGAATAGATACAGAAGACACAATAGTGAAAGGGCGTATAATAATTACAAACAGGCAAGAAACGATTATACAAGAATAAGGAGGGAAGCCCAAAAACAGTTTGAGGAGGATATAATAAATAAAAATAGTGATTAATCAAAGCTGTTTTACAGCTACATCAGAAGCAAAACCAAAGTAAAAGATATAATACAATCCATTACGGACGAGGGAATCACTTATACGCAAGAGAAAGATATTTGTGAAGCACTAAATAAGAATTTCCAAGTAGTTTTTACAGAAGCAAAAAAATTTGAAAGGGACTATGTGGAACATGCATGTCCACACATATTACCAGATATACAAATAGCAGAAAAAGTAATACAGGAGGAGTTAAGTAAATTAGACAGAGGAAAAGCAAGTGGTCCTGATGAAATTTCATGTTGGGTACTACAAGAATGTGCAAAGGAGTTAAGTAAACCATTATTTTTAATTTTCAAGAAATCCTTGAGTCAAGGTAAACTACCTGATATTTGGAAGAAAGCAAATATTGTCCCGTTATTCAAGAAAGGAAATAGACAAAATCCACTCAACTAGCGACCGGTATCACTGACCAGTGATGTATGCAAGGTATTAGAAAAGTTTATACGAAAAGCTTGGGTAAATCATCTAGAAGAACACAGTATGATAAGAGAAAGACAGTTTGGTTTCAGAAAAGGAAAATCATGTGTTACTAATCTGTTGAGCTACTATGACAGAGTAACAAACACAATACAGGAAAGAGAAGGATAGGTGGACAGTATCTATTTAGATTTCAAGAAAGCTTTTGACACAGTACCACACCAAAGACTTTTATGGAAACTGTACCATTAAGGAGGAATTCGAGGCAAACTGTTCTGTTGGATGCAAGATTTTCTCATAAAAAGAGAAATGAGAACAGTACTAAGAGGAAACTACTCATCACGGAAAGAAGTGACTAGTGGAGTACCACAGGGTTCAGTGCTGGCACCAATCATGTTTTTAGTGTATATAAATGATATAAACAGTAACACTGGAAATGAGAGCTATCTGAACATGTTTACAGATGATGCAAAAATACAAAGGAGAATTACTAACACAGACTCTTGTAAAGAGCTACAAGAAGAATTAAATAAACTTCATGAATGGAGTAATACATGGCAAATGGAATTCAGTGTGGACAAGTGTCATGTAATCAAGTTTGGTAAAAGTGGAAAAAGACCTGATTGGGATTATAAGTTAGGAAAGAAAACCCTACACACATCAGAAAGAGAGAAGGACCTAGGTGTGATTATCAATAACAAACTATCTCCGGCTGACCACATCAGCGAGAAGGTACGGAACACGTATACACTGCTTGCAAATATGAGAATAGCATTCACATACATAAATGAAGACATGCTAAGAAGGATAACATCATTCATTAGACCAACCCTGGAATATGCATCAGTAGTCTGGAGTCCTCATCTCAAAAAACACATAGACAAGATAGAAAAAGTTCAAAGGGCCGCTACAAGATGGATATCAAGCTTAAGGGATCTAAGCTACGAAGAAAGACTGAATAAACTGAGTCTACCAACACTACAGGAAAGAAGGAAAAGAGGTGACATGATAATGCTATATAAGTGCATATCAGGGAAGGAGAAAATAGACATAAATGATTACTTAACATATAGAGAAGCATCAGCAAGAGGACACTGCAAAAAACTGCATAAGAAGAGAGGTGACAAAGACGTAAAGAAATTCAGTTTCCCAAACAGAGCAATTGATCAATGGAATGCACTACCGAATGAAATAGTGTGTGCCAAAACAATTCACAGATTTAAGGATATGTACGATAAATATGGTTTAAGACACGGGACAGTACGAGCTTGACTCATTCCTGTAAAGATACAATTAGGTAAGAAGAATTAGGTAAGAACACACACACACACACACACACACACACACACACACACAGACGCGCACACACACACACGCACGCACACACACACACACGCACACACACACACACACACACACACACACACACACACACACACACATACTTGCTTACTTACATAAAGCTGTCTTTCTATTACAGAAGACGATGGCTGCAGTACTCGCTAAGATGGGTTTGTTTCTCAGTCGTTGGTGCCAATGTGTGTGACTGTGCAGATTAGTTCTGGGTCCGCAAACTTTGCCACACAGTCGGCATGTCAATTCCGGGTTTGGTGGGAGTACTCTCTTTTTGTTGTACCTCCACTGTCTATGCCGTCCTCTGGCCAGGTTCTGAGCTTCTTCGATATGAATGGTTCCTTCACTGCGGAGGGCTCGCAGTTGTTTTCTGTGAGAGGTATTGGTTTCAAGATCTTTTGGTATTATGTTACATTTCTTCAGAGTTTTCCTAATATGACCTTTATATCCCTTTTTCTGTCCCTCTTGGTTGTAACGTGCTGCTGGGAGTTGGCTATACAGAATTAGACAGGGAAGGCGGTGCTCAGGCATATGGAAAACGTGTCCAACCCATCTAAGCAATTTTTTAGCCAGTGCAGTTGCTATGCTGGTTGATTTCTCCAATTAAGAATTGTGAGTGACGGACTTTATCCTCCTTTGTGAGTCCTAGGATGTGTTGCTAGCATCGGTTGTAAAAAGACTCAAACTGTTTGATGTGACGCTGGTAAGTAGTCCAGGATTCAGTACCAAATAAGAGGGTGAAGAGGCATACAGCTGATTATTCTGATATCTTCACCTCAATCTCAAGTTGGTGTTTTCAAAGTCTCCGGATCTGAGACGCCCATAAGAGGCTGAGGCGTAGTTGGTTCGTGCAAGGACTTCTGCATCAATGTAATGTTTATCTGTAAGCACACTTCCAAAGTAGGTAAAATTCTCCACCCGTTTTACATTTTCGCCAATTACCTGAAATATAAGAGGCTCTGCTGCATTGTTTCTCTGAGATAAATTTTCTACTTTACTGGCATTTATTTTGAGCCCCATTGCATGGTAAATATTGTAAATGATGGTGAAAGACTGTTGTAGGGCTTCAAGGGTATGTGCAAGGACAGCACAGTCATTAGCATACTGTAGCTGTACAAAATAAGCCGTTTCAGTCTTTGATGGTGCTTCAAGAGGTCTGAGATTAAGTAACCATCTAGATGGAACTTTTTTCTTATTTCATCTTCAGGGTCCATTTGCTGGGGACTTATCAAGGTGACTGCAGTGGGACAGATACTGAAAATGTCAGGAGTAAGGACACACCCTTGCTTTACGGCCACATCCACACTGAAGGGTTCGGATTTGCTCCCACCAATGGACACGAGCATTCATGCTGTAATGCAGGCTCATTAGGATGATAAGAAGCTTGTAACTCCAAATCTTAAAAGAGCATTTCACAAAAGTCCTCTGTTAACAGTGTTAAATGCTTTTGCAAGATTAATTATTGCAACATACAAGTCACGTTTCTGCTCGTGGCATTTTTCTTGTATCTACCAGTCAAAAAAAATCACATCAAAGATGCTTCTTTCTTTCTGTAATCCACATTGTGTTTCAGGGAGTGTTGACTCAGTCAAAGTTTTGTCAGTCTGGATTCCATTATCGCGGGTAGTACTTTGCTAATATTCAAAAGGAGGAGATACCTCTACTGTTGTCACAATTTGGGCAGTCCCGTTACTTCTTGTAGGTGGTTACGATATCAAAAGTAAGCCATTTAGACTGAATTTGTTCTTCGTTCCAGATTGTCAGAATGAGTTTGATCAGTTCAGATGGCATGTCATCAAGACCAGGGTTTTTGTTATTTTTTAGAGATCGGATGGCCCGAGCAGTTTTTGCAAGTGTATGTGGGACATCGAGATCTGCCACTTGAGTTGCATTTGGGATGTTATCAAGGATGTTGTGATTCACCATGTTTCTTCTATTCTGTTAGGTATTCAAACGTTGTGCATAACTTTCTTGCTTGCTTGACTTTTAGGAGCTCTCTTTCAGTTGATCGAACAGGGTTTATGTTGTGTTCGGTTGGCCAACATATACAGTAGTTGTAACGGAATTGTAGAACCCATGTTGGTCATTATATAATCCGGTCTTTGCAGCTCTTATGTTCTCCGTGTCACTCATTTTTCTCTGGATATCATTCCTGACATTTAGAAATTAGTTTTTAGGGATAAGGAGCTTGGATGAGCAAACCAGTTGTTACATGCTCTGATAACTGTTGCATATTGGCCTTTATAGAGTGCTCTGGACCAAGACATCAGCCATATCCACAGGTTTTTCTTGAATATTCTATACAGTAATCTTGTAATAATCTGGCGTAATTCAGTCAACCTCCATGCTGAATAAATGAGAAACACCAGATTGGTTACCCCCAGTCGGCTATCCATTTGGCACTGAGCCAGATAATGTGTCACTAACCAAAGCTATCCGTTTCGACCCTCTGTCTGAAAAACTTTCCAACAATGTTAGCCTTAAGTAAAAAAATTAAAATCAAGCATAAAATACAATATTGATTCAGTACATATAGTACAGTAATACAGTACATAATATAATCATATACTGTACTCACTTAGTGTTGGCATTAATGGAGGGTACAGTAGTACACTGTCAGTGCAGTGCACATACTCCCATGTGGTCTAGTGCTAAATGGCTCCCACAAAAATTATCCAAGCATGGGGGGTCACTGGCTAAGTCTCAGCACTAGGGGGTGGCCACCACATGGGTCACAAATCCGCAATGCATAGATACGTCCTCACTCAACGGGCAGACCCCCCCAGCACACCAGCCAATCACAATGCATTGCAGGAGCAGCCCATCCGATGTGCCTAGCCTAACATCACTCTCTCATATCTCTCTCTTGGACAGAGTCCAGTGGAGTTAAGCGAGAGAGTGACAGTAAGCTAGATGTGTGGGGTGGGTACGAGAGTGATGGTAGGCTAGATGCGTCGGGTGGGGTGTTCCTGCAATGTATTGTGATTGGCTGGTTTATTGCTAGGTCTGCCCACCCGACTATTGGTTCCTGCACGTGAGTCTAATGGTACACATCACAGCCAGAAAATGCATAGCACCGCCGATTGCATCCCGTTTCTGAGTCGGATATTGACTGTTTTCGCCAGATATTGTTTTAATACAGCCGAGCAAAATGTGCTAGATATTATGTTGGGACGAATGTTGTGACAATGGATAACTGGGAGGTTACTGTATTAAGTTCATTCAGATTGCAAAGTTAGTACCATGGTTTCTTCATACAGTGTCTTGATATCCCCTCCAAAAACAGGTACAGTATATCCTTCTCCTGCTTCTATTAGGTTGACCTCTCCCAAGAAGCGAGTCTCAGAAAAGTAGCAATGTCACTTTTATATATTTTCAGCTCATGTGCAGTAAGGGCAGCCCTACAGGATGGTCATGTGTCATGCTCAGTATCAATCAAGGCTCATATTCCAGGTAGCAAGAGTCAGAGGGATTCATTTGGTTTTTTTTTCTGCAATCTGGGATTTCTTGACAGACACAGTTATCTGCCCAGGTGGTGTGGAGCATCAAATGTTAGGCTACCTTTCCTAATCCCCTCCCTATCAGAGGTAAGCAGTTGGGCATCCGTTTCCAGCTGCTTAGCCACACTGGATGCTGCCACAGGCATGACATACTCCTATGCCATCATGCCAGGGACCACTGGGTCAATGCTAAAAATGTGCAGGATTCGAGCTGGCATCCATGACTTATCACTGTTATCCTGTCCTGTCGCTATAGGTCTTTTGTGTTTTATGAAAGGATGAAATGGGAGGTGAGTATAGCTGTAGGCTTGCACAATGAATAAATCTGGTGTGATGGTGAGGGTGCAGAGTCCTTACCACCACATGGCTTGGCCCTTCACAGCCTGTTATGGTGACATGAATATTCATGACAACCATCTACTGAGCAAGGTTGCAGGCGTCTGCCAGGAGTTCTGTCTGTCCAGCTCTGCTGTCTGTGGGACTCTGCTCACGGATTTATTGTTTAGGGTTTACTCACACAACCTTAAACATCCAAGGGCAATCCAAAAGGTAGTGTACCTACGAACATTTGGTCTGATCCCTCACTGATGGAATCTCAAGCATGTGTAACCCTGTCCTCCAGCTGAGTTGGGAGGGGTGAGGATCTCCCACCGTTGGTATAGCCCATGCAACAGACTTACAGGGCACGCAAGCCTCCGACAGCGGCAAGGTGTTTCTTGTGGAGGGACACACACACACACACACACACACATATATATATATATGTGGGAAATATTTTTCCCCTGAGCAGTCGCGCTCTCTACATTTTAGTCGTCCAGGGTTCAAAGCAGATGAAAACTTGAGATCGTTGTCACTTGTTCGAGCGGTTTTCATAACCCAGAAATTACATTCTCATTAATAACTCTTATTATTGATAAATAAAATTCTACTGCGTCTAACCCTCGTGGACGACTATATTGTAAATACTGTTCATGTAATTATATGGAAATTTCCGTGGACCTAAACTGTGTCTGCTCATCAGATGATGTGGCGAGCATGAAAAGGTCCTCATGTAAAGCACATGTGGATTTAAGATATTCACATAGTTAGAGGGAATATTAGGTACTTTAGTTTAATTAACCTGCCCCGTGCCAGTGCCATTTTAAAACGGTCTGATGTAATTGTGCACTCAGTGCCAGTGCCGTTTTAAAATGGTCTAAAATAAAAAACTTCACTGTTACTGCATTTTTCAAATTTCGCGAGTAAAAATTGTCAGGCATGTAAGGTAACTGCTCCTCTACCATCCCCCAGGCTGTCAAGGCCATACATTCACTTGCTCCCCCCCCTCACAATTGCTCTGTCTCACTCTGCCTGTGTGCCTCACCCAGTGATGTACATAATGAAGGCATTTTGTAAATATTTTCATGTAAGTGTAAGTTGTAAATATTTTCTTGTAAGTGCAAGGACTATATAGTGAAGTCAAATTGTAAATACCTTCTTGTAAGTGCCAGGACTGTACATAATGAAGTCAGGTTTCACCTATCTTCAAGTAAGTGTAAGATAGTGCATTCACAGTGAGAAAGACACGCAAATTATGATAGATTCTGAAGTAATAAGTGATCAGAAAAGTGCACTGCACATTGCTATACCTTCCTAGCATAAATACCTGAGTATACCCTACAAAGAAAATGGCTTTCTCCTACATACATAGTGAGCGTGAGAGAGCGGCTATACCTGCATACAAGTGTGCTGGACTGAATACAACCCACATCCGAGCCTCGGTGGGCTTTTTAACGGCGAAATTTGTTGTTTCCACATCAAAATCTATCATTTTAGCCAAAAAAAAAAAAAAAAACAAGGTCGAAAAATGGCCGGCACTGGGATGACCCATAGGGCTAAAAATAGCCGGCAGGCGGCGGGTTAAAACTAAGATTAATTTGTTAGATTCGCCCTGTAAATTTCATAATGTAATCTAACTGTATTTAGTACTGTAATTTGTTAATAGTTGGCACCTTCGAATCCAATGAGGGAGATAGGAACTAGCAGTCATGCTTCACTGTGCTCCTAGAGCTCATCAAGTTAGCTTGTACATACACACTAAAGGACGCTTGACAGCCCAAGCAACTACAGTAAGAAACTACAGAAAAGCAGCCTCATCGTCATCTGCTGTCCGAACTCTCTAGCTAAGTAACCTTTAAGAATTGGCCAAATCAAAGGGGGAATAGCTAGGAGATAGAAGAGAAATAGTTATTGTAGGTGAGTTAAGGTTAAGTTACGGTTCACCTAACTGTATGAGACTTGTTTGAAATTACTTAAGGACAATTTTAGGACGAGCAAGGGCCTGCGAGTTGTTTACTAGGAAATACTAGAAATTTCTTACATTGTGGTGCCCTGAGAGAGGAGCTCCGATTTGTTTACCAGAACCTCCAAATATCTATCTATCTATCTATAGCCCGACACCCTAATCCCGCAAAGGGTGGCCGGAGACAAAACGCCTCCAAGTCACTCTGTCACCCACCATTTGACTACCCTCCCCCAACTCGCCCCCCCTCCCTCATATACCTCTCAACTCCATCCCTCCACCTCATCTTCGGTCTACCCCTCCCTCTCCCTCCCTCCACCTCACCTACATACACTCTCTTAGTCAGTCTTTCATTCTCCATTCTCTCCACATGTCCAAACCACCTCAGTGTATTTCTCCTGATCTTCTCAATCACATCCACATCCACCCCACAACGTTCCTTCACTTCTTCATTCGTCAACCTGTCCCTCCATGTCACTCCACATGCTCCTCTCAAATAACTCATTTCCACTGCTCTCACTCTTGACTTGTTCCCCTCTTGCAAGGTCCATGCCTCCCTTCCATACGTCAGGGTAGGGATCACAGTACTATCATGCAGTGACTTCTTAACTTCCATACTCACCTCCCTATTTTCATCACTGCTTTCAGTGAACCAACAACCTTTCTTCCCTGCTGTACTCTTTCACGCACTTCATGCCCCAAAGTTCCATCCTTACTCATCACACTACCCAAGTACTTGAATGCACTCACATTCTCCATATCCTCACCATCCAAACTCACTGTACATTCTGTGACTTCATTCCTCTCAGACACCATAACTTTACTTTTGTTTACATTAAGTTTCAGCTTCCTCCTCCTACACACTGTCCCAAATTCATTCACCAAACCTTGCAGCTCCCATTCATCTTCACTCAACAATACTGTATCATCAGCAAACAGCAACACCGGAATCTTCCAAATCTCACCCTCATTCATTAGAGCCACCCCCACATCCACTGCCCTACCATGCACCTCCTTTACAACCCCATCCATATATATATTAAACAGCCATGGAGACATCACACAACCCTGTTTCAGTCCCACACTGAGATCAAAGAACTCACTCAACTCACCATCCACTCGCACCATAGCCCTAGCTCCTTCGTACATACTCTTCACAGCACTCAACAATATCCTGTCTGCTCCATATATCCTTAATACCTTCCACATACCTTGCCTATCTATTCTATCATAAGCTTTCTCCAAGTCCATGAAGGTAGCACTAAACATCTTAGAACAAATATCTGATCTACACACCCTTTTCCCTTCCTAAATCCCCCTTGTTCTTCTCCAACTAGCTCCTCTGTCATATGCCTAACCCTATCAATGAGTATTCTACCATATATTTTACCAGTCACACTAAGAAGGCAAATACCCATATGGTTACCACATACTTCTCTCTCCCTTTTTCCTTTGTATAAAGGAACAATTATACATGATTTCCAGTCCTCTGGAACCCTTCCCATTTCCCAAGCCAATCTACACAACTTCCATATCCACTCCACAACAATCTCACCCCATACCTCAGCATTTCACCACTCACTCCATCAATTCCTGGGGCCTTTCCCAGCTGGATCTTCATTGCTTCCACTACTTCCACCCTACTGATCTCTTCCTCCCTCCTCTCATCTCTTCTTCTCCCAGTCATTCTCCAACCATTTATACATGCACTGCTCTCACTCTCTACATTCAACAAATCCTCAAAATGCTCCTTCCATCTCCTCAATTTCTCTCTCTCCTCCACCAGCAATCTATTATTCCTATCTTTTACTCCCCTACTATTTCCCCTTTCACACTGCCTTACTTTCTTTACCTCCTTCCAAAACAATTTCTTACTCTCCCTCCATTTTACATTCAGATTCCTTCCAAACTCTTCATCTACTTTCTTCTTACTCTCCTTCACCAGTCTCATCACCTCCCTTCTCCTACTCACATATACCTCTCTCTTCTCTCACTTATTTTCTCCCCTACCTCTACTCGCTAACTATTCACTATATGCCTTCTTCTTTTGTTCCATAGCTCGTTTCCCCTTATCAAGCCACCATGCTGTCCCTTGCACACCCTTGCATCTCCTCCTGACTCAACAAACCGTCTCACACGCTGCTCCAATCTCTTCCGTGAATATCTTACATACGTCTTCCACCCGTTTCATCTGCTCTAGCTCATACTTTCCCAATCTTTCGTCCCCTATGCTCTTGTACTCTGCCATTTTCTCACTATCTTGCAACTTCACTCTTCTCACAGGAGCTGTTTCCTCCTGTCTTCCCCTTCGTCTCCTCAACCATTTTCTTTGCAGCTTTATCTTGGCCATCAATAAGTGATGGTCCGAGACTCCATTCTCCCACCCTCTCCACACTCGTGCATCCAACACTTGTCTTCTCATTCGCTCATCCACACACACGTAGTCTATCATTGCCTTTCGTTTGACAAGTTCACCATCCATCCTCCTCATTTCTCTCCACGTATACTGGTGGCTATTGCCAACCCCTTACCAGCACAGATGTCCACCAAAGCACTACCATTCCCATCTACTTCAGCTGGTACACCCCACTGACCAACCACTCCATGCACTTGTACATTCCCAACTTTCCCATTCATGTCTCCAATCAAAAACACTCTCGCTCCTCTCAGATTTGTCCATATATGCTTCTATACTCACCCAAAACTCATCTTTCAATCTTGCCACTCGGTCCTCTGTCGGAGCATACACATATACAATCGCCAACGCTTGTATACCTTTCATCCTCACCCATACAATTCTTGCACCCACTGTTCCATACTCTCTTATATTCTCCTTCCACTTCTTGCTTATCATCAGACATACTCCCTCTCTTGCCCTCTCATTCTCATTGACTCCTGCACATATACCTAAACCATATTCCCATTCTCTCACCCATTCACCTTTCCATTTAGTTTCAGTCAGTCCACATATATCCACTTTTGCATCCTCAAGCACCTGAACAATCTCTCTCTCTTTCACTTCATCATTCACTCCTCTCACATTCCATGTTCCCACCCTCAGAATGTCCTTTGTCCGTTCCTTAGTCGTCAACGTATGGTCCATCCTGGTCCCAGGCACTTTATTCACTTGCTTAGTTCTTTTTTTAAGGGGTGGCACGAACCCACCACCAACCTTTTTAGTCGTCTCGTACGAAAAGCAGGGATACTGGGGGAATATTCTTGAAACCCCCCTATCCCCAGGGGTGTATATTTTGTGAAATGTACTTCACAAAATACACACACACACACACACACACACACACACACACACACACACACACACACACACACACACACACACACACACACACACACACACACACACATATATATATATATATATATATATATATATATATATATATATATATATATATATATATATATATATATATATATATATATATATATATATATATATATATATATGTACCATGTCTGCTCTTGTTACATTTTATAAATTGTCTTTAGATTTATAAAACAAAAGGAAAAGCGACTGAGAGAGGATCAATGGGTTATTCTCGACATCACACATCGGTATACGTATTAATACATATATGTTACCGATATCAGTATGAAGGGAGGTGGCTGAACCTCCCCTTCTCAAATTTTAAAACAATAATCTTTATGAGCTTTAATGATCGTTATGAACTTTATGGACAATAATCTGTTTTAGCTAACCTAAAGATGAGTCTACGGATAATGTAAGTAAACCCTGCCTAGGCAAACTCTGTCGCCTTTGTCTATCAACTTGTACCTTTCCTTCTTGCTGGAAGTTTGCTCTCATTCAGCCAGTACCAAAGAAGGGTGAACATTCCTAACCCTCAAACTATCGTCCAATTGCTAAAACATCCTGCATTTCAAAAGTTTTTGAGTCAATACTTAATAGAAAGAGTTTAAAGTATTTTTTCTATCACAACCTTCTTTCTGATCGTCAGTATGGGTTCCTTCAGGGACGCTCCACTGGCAATCTTCTCACCTACCTTTCAGACTCCTGGTCAGACTCCTTTCGGGACTTTGGCGAAAGCTTTGCCATCGCACTTGACATCTCAAAGGCTTTCGATCGAGTCTGGCATAAATCTTTAATTTCCAAACTGCCTTCTAACGGTTTCTATTCTTCTATCTGTGCCATCATCAATAACTTCCTTTCTGGTCGTTCTATAGCCGCTGCTGTAGACGGGCATCGTTCTTCTAGATCTATCAACAGCGGTGTTCCTCAGGATTCTGTCCTATCACCAACTCCCTTGCTTTTATTCATCAGATACCTTCAAGCTGTACATCTAACCCTATCCATTCATATGCCGATGACTCCACCCTTCACCTTTCCATTCGGTTCCCGCAACGTCCATCTCAGCAGTTACTTCAGCAAAAAAGGGATGAGGCTATGGCACACCTAATGTCTGACATGGCTCGTATCTCTGACTGGGGCAAAAATAATCTGGTTGTTTTTAATGCATCTAAGAATCAGTTCTTACACCTATCAACCTGACAAAATCTTCCACAGGTATACCCACTAATGTTTAATAATATCCAGATGAATCCTGCATCATCTTTGAACATGCTTGGGGTTTCATTTACTCGGGACTTATCT
Organism: Coenobita brevimanus; assembly: GCF_032717465.1. Taxonomy (NCBI): domain Eukaryota; kingdom Metazoa; phylum Arthropoda; class Malacostraca; order Decapoda; family Coenobitidae; genus Coenobita; species Coenobita brevimanus. Next base: position 12,525,731 of record NC_136987.1, on the reverse strand, counting down.
TGGAAAGATCATATTACATCTCATTTAAAATCTGCTTCCAAGAGATTAGGTGTGCTAAGCCGACTCCTTTCCTTCTTTACGCCTGCACAATTGTTGACTCTATACAGGGGCTTTATCCGCCCCTGTGTGGAGTACAACTTTCAGGTGTTGGGAGGCTCCCCACATAGAGCTCTTGTCAATAGGGTGGAGTCAAAGGCTTTTCTTCTAATTAACTCTCCTCCTCTTACTGACTACCTTCAACCTCTTTCTCTTCGCCGCACTGTTGCATCTTTATCCCTTTTTCTATTGCTACTTCAATGGTCACTGCTCCTCTGAACTGTCTGCCTGCATTCTTCTACCTTTACGACAGGCGCGTAGCAGCAAACTCTCATCCCTTTTCTGTCCAACTCTCTAATGCAGGAGTTAACCGTTACTCCCAGTCCTTCATTAATGCAACAGGTCAGCTCTGGAGCTGCCTCCCTCTGTCTGTATTTCCTGCTTCCCATGATCTCCAGTTTTTCAAACGCAGTGTGTCAAGGCATCTCGAAATGATCGGATCTTGAATTTGTCTTTTTCTTGTATTTTGTTTTTCTCTTGGAAGGAACAATTTTGCGGGCTCGCGGCCTTTAGTTCCTTCTTCCTCACATAAAAAAAAAGAAAAAAAGAATATTAGTTTTTAATGTCCAGACGCAGACTGTGATGGACGAGGAAGTTAGGGAACCTGCAGGCCCAAGAGAATAGAGTCCTTTATTTTCTATTTCCTCTGAACAAATCTAATTGCTTCGCCCACCAGCCATTCCCTCTCACTCGGTTCACTCGCCTTTCCCATCTGTGTGTGTGTGTGTGTGTGTGAGAGAGAGAGAGAGAGAGAGAGAGAGAGAGAAAGAGAATTTGTGTGTATGTATGTGTATTTGTGATCTATCTATCTATCCATCAATCTATATATATTTATATCTATTATATATATATATATATATATATATATATATATATATATATATATATATATATATATATATATATATATATATCATTATCAGCCATAACTAGTCCACTGCTGAACAAAGGCCTCCCCCAACCTTTTCCACGAATTCCTTGACTGAGCCAATCTTTGCCACGTTTTCCTTGCAAATTTCTCTATCTCATCTCTCCATCTCCTGTCTGGCCTTTTTCTACCATGCTTACATTCTCTTGGTGTCCAGTCCGTCAGCCTCTTACGCCATCGATTATCCTTTATTCTTGCTATATGGCCTGCCCACCTCCATTTCTGTTCTTTTATCCATCCATCCATCCATCATCCAATCCTACATTGCCCCATGAGGGGCGTAGGAGCCCGGGGCTAGGCAGTTGGTCCCGACATTTAAGATGAGAGTAACTTCTATAATATCTTGGACTTTAGTCTGCTCTCTCACCCAAGTTGATCTTTTCCTGTCTCTTAAAGATATTCCCAACATTGACCCCTCCATTGCTCTCTGAGAACGGATTAATTTATTTTCCATTGATTATGTCAGTTTCCAGGTCTCACAGCCATACGTCACAGCTGGAATTATACATTCGTTATATACTTTTTCGTTTCATACAAACTGGCAAGCTACTTTTCATAATGTCTCTATGTTTACCAAAAGCTTTCCATCCAATTGTAATGCATCTTTTTATTTCGCTATTATCTTTCGTTAATTTTAATATTAGTCCCAAGTAGTTGTACTCCTTAACTTCTTCAAGAATATCTTCGCTTACTCTGATGACGCTCTTTGGTGTTTGTGGATAAAACATTACATTAGTTTTACTCCGGTTCATCTTCAGTCCTACTTTCAGACTTTCTCTGTTCAGGTCATTTAATATCTCTTGCAATGCCTCCGCTGTTTCTGAGATTAGGACAATGTCATCTGCAAATCTTAAATGGTTTAGCTTTTCTCCATCAATATCCACTTCTTTGTTTTCCCAGTCTAGCTTTCTGAAAATACCTTCTAGGCATGCTGTAAATAATTTTGGTGAAATTGTATCTCCCTGACGCACGCCCTTCTCAATCTTAATTTTTTCTGAGTCTTTATGTAATTTAACTGTAGCAGTTCCCTCTGTATATATGTTTTCGAGCAAGTTTACAATGTTCTCATTCACCCCTTGTTCTCGCAATGAAGTTATAATTGGTATGTGGTCCACTGAGTCGAAAGCCTTTTCGTAATCAACAAAACCTAATCAAAGTGGTTTATTATATTCTATAGTTTTCTCAATTAGCTGGTTCATTGTATGAAGATGATCAATGGTCGAATACCCGCTTCGGAATCCTGCCTGTTCACGAGGTTGGTTTTCCTCCAAAATTGTTGTTATTCTGTTCGTAAGGACTTTAGTGAAGAGTTTGTAAATGACTGATAATAAGCTAATGGGTCGATAGTTACTAAGATATACTGAGTCACCTTTTTTGTAGAGTAAAATAACTATTGCAATTACACCATGTCTTGGGAATTTTCTTCTGTTTTATACAGGGGATAAATAAGTGATCAAGCCTATTTTGTGCTTCTACTCCGGCATCCAACAGTAAATCTGTTACCATGCCATCTTCTTCCGGAGCCTTCGCTCTTTTCATATTTTTAAGACAAATATTTACTTCGTCTGGGAAGGAAGAACGAGTAAAAGCAGAGGATGGAAGGATGTTAATTGAGATGGATGCAGTAAGGAAGAGATGGGCAGAGTATTTTGAAAGATTATTAAATGTAGAGGAGGAAAGGGTGGCTGAGATTGTGGCGGATGGAAGGGTGCAAGGAATAAATGTGTTGGGAGAGTTGAATGATTCTTTGATCACGAAGGAAGAAGTGGAGAAGGCAGTAAAGGAGATGAAAACAGGGAAAGCTGCAGGTATGGATGGGTGTGCTGTGGAATGCCTGAAGGGTGGTGGAGTGACTATTGTTGACTGGTTAGTAAGATTGTTGAATGTGTGCTTTGAGAAAGGTATGTTGCCAATTGACTGGGCAAGTGCTTGTGTGGTCCCGTTGTATAAAGGCAAGGGTGATAAGTATGAATGTACTAGCTTTAGGGGTATAAGTCTGTTGAGTGTTGTAGGTAAGGTGTATGGTAGAGTGTTAATTATGAGAGTTAGAGAGGGTACAGAGGGAGTGATTAGTGATGAGCAGTGTGGCTTTAGGAGAGGGAGGGGATGCGTTGATCAGGTGTTTGCTGTGAGACAAGTGTGTGAAAAGTATTTAGCGAAAGGCAAGGATGTGTTTTGGGCATTTATGGATTTAGAGAAAGCGTATGATAGAATTGATAGGGAGGCTTTGTGGACTGTTTTAAGATTGTATGGACTTGATGGTAGGTTACTAAAAGGGGTGAAAAGTTTTTATGTAAATAGTAGAGCATGTGTAAGAGTGGGAAATGCTGTGAGTGATTGGTTTCCCGTGAGAGTGGGGCTGCGACAGGGATGTGTGATGTCACCTTGGTTGTTTAATATTTACATGGATGGTGTTGTAAGGGAGGTGAATGCAAGAGTTTTAGGTGGTCTGAGTCTGGTAAATGTTGATGGTGGAGATTGGAATCTGAAGCAGCTGCTGTTTGCAGATGATACTGCACTGGTGACTGATTCAGAGGAGAGATTGAGACAGTTGGTAGAGGAGTTTGGAAGGGTGTGTGAAAGGAGGAATTTGAAAGTAAATGAGAATAAGAGTAAAGTGATGAAGCGTACGAGGTTGATAGATGGTAGGGGGATGAATATAGTTTTGAATGGTGAGTTGCTTGAGGAGGTAGATTGTTTTAAATATCTAGGGTCACATGTTGCTGTGGATGGAAGAATAGATGCAGAAGTGAAGTCTAGAATAAATGAAGTAGGAAAGGTGCTGGGAGGAATGAAAAAGTGTTTAAATGTCGTTCGCTTAGAATGGATGTAAAGAGAAGGCTGTATGAGGGTGTTGTGGTACCGACTGCATTATATGGGGCTGAAACATGGAATATGGGTGTAGCAGAGAGGAAAAGTTTGAATGTAATGGAGATGAGGTGTCTGAGGAGTATGTGTGGAGTGACGCGTATGGATCGGGTGCGAAATGATGAAGTGCGAAGGAGAACTGGAGTTGTTCAGGAGATGGCTGGTAGAGTTGAGCAGAGGGTGTTGCGATGGTTTGGGCATATGGAGAGAATGGATAATGAGCGATTGGTGAAAAAGATAACTAGATCTGATGTGAGAGGTGTAAGGCTGAGAGGAAGACCACGAATAGGATGGATGGATAGTGTGAAGAGAGCGCTGGATGCGAGAGGGATGTCTGTCGAGCAAGGAAGAGTGGCTGTGCGTGACAGAAATAAATGGAGAGAAATTGTGAATAAATAAGTGATGACGCAGCCCTGAGGGGATATTCTCCCGCATTTGGTCTGATCAGCTAGTCAGGTCAGGTGCGGGTAAGGGGATGGGTATGTTATGATGTGGCAGGGGTAAACCAGCTCTGCTGTCGGGCCCTGCTGCGGATGTCACTGATTGCATTGCGCAGTTGACCCTTGTGCGGTGTGGTGCGGTGAGGATCTGTCCGTTCTCCCCTTTGGGGCTAAGATGTGAATGAATGTGTTTAAATGGATGAGTAAATGGAGAGTGTGTCGTCCTGTCTCGGCTACCTCCCTTTCCTTGGGGGAAGCAGCCTAGGTATATAGATAGATAGATAGGTTTTACCTCAGATATTTCACTTGTGTCAACTGAAAAGTTAGCTATTGGTGCTACTGTCTTTGATGCATACAGTTCTTTGTAAAATTCTTCAACTCTCTGAATTCACCATCTTATCTCTACATTTAATGATTTCACCGTTTTTTTTCTTTCAGTGATGTCATTTGTTGCTTTCCTAGTGCCATTTTACTTCGGACCCGTTTCAGACTTTTTCCATTTTTGATGGTTTCTTTGATTTGATCCATGTTTCTCTTTCTTTTTTCTAATCTTTGTCTTTTGTTGATAAGCTTATTTAACTCTGCTCATTCTATTTCGTCTTTCTTTGTCTTTACTTTCATTTCCTTTCTTTTTTTCATAAGCTCGAGTGTCTTTTCTGAATACTTCTTCGCTATGGTTGTATTAGGTTTTCCTACTACCTCTGCTGATTCTCTTAGCACTTTTGTTAGTCTGTCATTCAACTCATCAATGTCACATTCAGCATTACTTAGAGCCTGAAATCTGTTACTTATTTCCAACTGAAAGGCTGCTTTATTTTCATTTACTATTATTGGGCATATCTTTTTATCTTTAATTATTATCTTTCTTTCATTTCTGAAATTGATTCTGGCTGTGCAACCCACCATTCTATGATCACTACCTGTATTTACTTTGTTGATAACTGTGACATTTGTGATCGTGTTATTCTTATCTGCTATAATGAAGTCGATTTCATTCTTTGTTTCTCCATTTGGGCTTCTCCAGGTCCACTTTCTTCCTGTTCTTTTGTGGAAGAATGTGTTCATTATTCTCATGTTAAACATTTCAGCAAAATTTACCAGCATTTCTCCTCTTTCATTCCTTTCTCCCACTCCAAATTTTCCCATACATGCTTCTCCATTTTTCGACTTCCAATTTTTGCATTGAAGTCTCCCATGAGTATAGTATATGGTGTCTTTTCTTCCTCCATAATCTGGGAGATGCCATCATAGAATGTTTCTATTTCTTCATGTGGGCTTTTAGAAGTTGGTGCATATACTTGTATGACTTTCCTGGTATATTATTTGAATAGTCTAATGACAACAAATGCTGCTCTGTCAGATACACTGCTGAATTTAACAATGCTATCTGCAAGATTTCTCTTAATTAGAAATCCTACACCACTAACTCTTTCATTTTCCTTTCCTCTGTAGTAAAATAGGTGTTTGCTGTCTTCGAGCTGAAATACTTTTTCTTCTTTTCTGCGGATCTCACTCAAACCTACAATATCCCAACTAATGTTTTCCAGTTCAGTCATCAGGTTATCAAGTTTGTAATGTTCTGCGAGGCTTCTTACATTGTATGCATAGATCTTCATCGATTTCAGTTTGTTTAACATCCAAGAGTCTAATTTTCCAACACAGTGCCTACACACTTTCGGTGGCACACTGCCCGTAAGCACAGGAGGCAGTGCGGTTGGACCTTTAGTAGACGATGATCTAACAGGAACGCCCTTCAAATCATTTGCAATAGAACTCATGTTTGGTTGGGAGGATTGTGGCAAATAATCTCACCTCCCTGACACATAGTTTCTGGTGAGATGTAATTTTTTGCCATCTTATTTGTTATATTCGGTGAAGCCCTATATATCTATAGGGGGTCCCATGGTCCGCGCCGTCTAAGACGGTACCTCATATATCCACAAGGCCTTCCCCTATCCGCCACCCGGGGAAGCGCCAGGTAGCAGTGGGCTCCTGCCCCTGGATGTATATATATATATATATAGATAGATAGATAGATAGATAGATAGATATAATATATATATATATATCTATATCTATCTATCTATCTATATATAATGCCAACGGCCATACCACGTTGAGTACACCGCTTCCCGTCCGATCAACGAAGTTAAGCAACATTGGGTCAGGTTAGTACTTGGATGGATGACCGCCTGGGAACACCAGATGC